>NW_028319410.1:1702500-1875000 GCF_062004578.1 Staurois parvus
CGATGCGAACATCTGAACCAAAAAAAAAAGAAAAAAAGTTTTATTGCAAATATCCCAAGAATGTTCCACTAGGAACTCTCCGTGATGTGGCAAGGAACAGCAACAACAACAAAAAAATAACTGCAATTAATTAGCACTCTAAAAAAATAGTTTGATCACTCCATCCTCATTCTAGAATGTCACCAAGACGGATTGTTTCCCAATATTGGCTGTTTTTGTTCCCTTTATCCATATGGATTATGTCAGAGGTAAAGGACCAGCCTTCACTGGGTTCTGTCGCACTGGGCTATTCCAAATATTTTTATTAGACCTACCCATGAAATCTGGAAGGAGCTGTGAGACTTTTTTCATAAACCCTTGCGGAATTAACCATTTGCATGCTTGTCACAGCTGTCAGTAAGAGGCTGAGATGATAGAACCGTTGGTTCGGAGCCAATTTCGGAGTCAGTTATTGGTTTTCAAAGTTCATCCAAGGGGTGACCCAGAAGTTTAGGCGATGGGTTTATCTTCAGACCCGAACCTTACTGGGCAGGGGCGAGGGGGGGTACTTACTAAAGGGCCCTGCATTCTAACCTGGCTGATTTGTTTTCTTTTTAAACACCCAATCAAGTTAGGAGAAAATTAGAACAAAAGTAGATGTTTCTATGCATCTCATTGGATGATTGATGTCAATACAAGTTTGCTGGGTCAGCTGGAAAATAACTGTCATTAAACGTCTATGTTTTAACTGTTGTTATAGATCACCTACTGGGGCTCTGGTCATCTGGATGTTTGCTTGCTTTGATTTGTTTATTGTCAATATCTTCTATGCAATTGTTTTCTTTTTGTGTTATGCTGTTATGCCTGCCACTAGTATATCCTGCTACATTGTATAGCTTTATGAGTGGTGGAAGACTCACATCACCCAACGGGATTATATATGTGAGTTCACAAACTTATATCTACTCACAAACCTCTCTCTCTCCCTCCCTAGAGAGGGAGAGAGAGGGTAGGTCGATAGATAGACAGATAGTAGATAGATAGATAGATAGATAGATAGATAGATAGATAGATAGATAGATAGATGTGCTTGTGTCTGTATGTAGAGAAATGTTTGTGTATCTATCTATCTATCTATCTATCTATCTATCTATCTATCTATCATATATATTTATATATATATAGAGAGAGAGAAGAAGGAAAGAAAGAAAGAAAGAAAGAAAGAAAGAAAGAAAGAAAGAAAGAAAGAAAGAATGATAGTATAATAGGATAGATAGATAGATAGATAGATAGATAGATAGATGTGCTTGTGTCTGTATGTAGATACAAGTTTGTGTATGTATGTATGAATGTATCTATCTATCTACCTATTAGAGAGAGAGAGAGAGAGAGGAAAGAAAGAAAGATAATAGGATAGATAGATAGATAGATAGATAATAGATAGATCTATCTATCCTCTCTCTATTGTATATATATATATATAGAGAGAGAGAGAGAGAGAGAGAGAGAGAGAAACAAAAAGAGAGAGAAAGGGAGGAAAGAAAGAAAGATAATATAATAGGATACATAGATAGATAGATAGATAGATAGATAGAAACATTTATCTACATTTCTCTACATACAGACACAAGCACATCTATCTATCTATCTATCTATCTATCTATCTATCTATCTATCTATCTATTATCTATCTATCTATCTATCTATCTATCTATCTATCTAATGCTCTGTCTGTCTCTTGCTCCTCCCTCTCTCTCTTTCTCTCTCTCTCTCTATATATAGCCCATCTATCTGTTTTTTTCTCTGTATCTACATCAAATATATATATAATGACAGAGTAACTTTATTTTTATTACACCTTCTCCTGCACACACTCATAAAGAAACTTTTCATTTCAGGTGATAAAAGTTTGCCCCCCGTGTTTCCTAAGCTCCAAGGCTTTCTTCCGTTTTCATCAAAAACACATCGCCATAAACCAAAAACATTTCACCCTAGGACAGTGCCTTGCTAGGGACACCAGACCGGTCCTCAAGAAAAGCGCATTCATGGCGTTAGTCTTTGCTTTCCTACAACCGAAGTTGCTCACTCCCATACTTCCCCCTGCCATTCTGGCTGTCCTGCCTTGCTCACAAATATTTGATTTTAGGGCGTTCGTAGGTTTTTCGATGCGTCCACTAAGCCAGCAGTTCAGATGCAGCTTTCAGTGCTGACCAATTTAAATTTTTTCAGCCCCTTCCTGATCAGATAGTAATCAGCCCCCCCTCCCTCCCCCCTTATAAACGAGTGAAGGTTCCCTAAATCTTCATCTTGTGTTAAACCCACCTGGTTTCCCAGGCAGTTGAAAAAAACATTTCTCTGGAAGCCAAGTTGTAGGTATTTTTTCTGTGTTTTTTTTTTTCTTTCCGTTGACGAAATATCTGCTCGTTGTTTAATCTTTTAATAACCTCACTATCCATTGATTTAGCAACTGCAATTGCAGCAGTAGTCAATTATTTAATTATTTTGGTTTTAATGCAGCACAGCAAGAAAATGTCATATTTCCACTCGCCATTAATTTTCTGCATTAAGAGAGAGACGTATTAAACTGTCGTCCACAAACTGTGAGTTAGGCGCGGTAACGACTTCCGACAAACAGTTTTTCTTTTTTTTTTGGTCTTTTTTTTAGCCGCCATACATTACACAGTAATGGTTAAAGCCACCTTTTCATGAATCAAGTAGCGTTTTCTGTGGTCACTCTTTCAATGTCAAGGGTGGGTGTTTTTTCTTTCTAATAAGGGTGTTGGACATCTACTGACTGGTCAGGATAGAGGACGTGAGAATTGAATGGAGGACAACTCAAGTGGACTTTTGAAACTTCAAACTCTGTATCAAGAGCTAACAGCTGTAGGCCTCTGTGTGGTCCTCATGGGTTAAGGTACGAAGTGGCGTGTACGTAGCGGTGACATCACCCATGCCATTCGTCCGGGGCAGAGAAAGACACTGAGCGCATCTCCCATCTGCCAGCTTGACACTACTGGGGTTGCTTAATCTTGGTTTATACTTTTCAGAGTTGGCGGTTTTGGCATGTAAGTACATGAATTAGACGAGGCTTTGAAGGGCTTGTTGAGATGTTTTGGGCAAAACCTCAAAACTTTAATTCTTTACTCTTCCTATGCAATGCAGGGTGCAATCCAGAGATGCAATGAATAGATTTCCTTTCCTTCAGTCTGATTATTGCTTAGAATTGTTTTTTGTATTGTTGTGATGTCATTTGATATTGCTATTTGGCGGTTATAACTGTGTGCCTCCATGACCAAGGATGGACCAGGAATTTGTAATACTAGGAAGTGATTTTAATATAATAGGAAGTGCTATATGTGTAGTTTATGGAACTGGAGGGGTAAGATTAGTTTTGTCGAAGGTTTATAGAAATAAAAAGTTTTTATTGATATATTGATATACTTTATGACATTATATGTTGTTATAATGCTTGCATGTATCATAAGTGCAAAAATGTATATAATGTAGGTGCATAGATATATACATGATATATAAATGATAGATAGATAGATAGATAGATAGATAGATAGATAGATAGACAAACATTTATCTGCATACTAATACACAAGCCCAGACATTCTATCTATCTATCTATCTATCTATCTATCTATCTATCTATCTATCTATCTATCATCTATCTATCTATCTATCTATCTAATATCTATCTATGTATCTATGTATCTATGTATCTATCTATCTATCTATCTATCTATCTATCTATCTATCTATTATCTATCTATCTATCTATCTATCTATCTATCTATCTATCTATCTACCTTATTATATTTCCATCAGCTTTCTTTCTCTCTCTCTCTTTTCCCTTTCTTTCTTTCTTTCTTTCTTTCTTTCTTTCTTTCTTTCTTTCTTTCTTTCTTTCTTTCTTTCTTTCTTCCTTCCTTCCTTCCTTCCTTCCTTCCTTCCTTTCTTTCTTTCTTTCTTTCTTTCTTTCTTTCTCTCTATCTATCTATCTATCTATCTATTTTTCTATCTCTATACCTACATCAAGAATAGAAGAGAATAGATAGATAGATAGATAGAGAGAGAAAGAAAGAAAGAAAGAAAGAAAGAAAGAAAGAAAGAAAGAAAGAAAGGGAAAAGAGAGAGAGAGAAAGAAAGCTGATGGAAATATAATAAGGTAGATAGATAGAGAAGATAGATAGATAGATAGATAGATAGATAGATAGATAGATAGATAGATAGAGAAGACATACATACAACAGATAGAGTAAGTGTAATATATAGATACAAACATACATAGATATATACATACATACATACATAGATATATACATACATATATACATAGATATATACATACATAGATACATACATAGATATATACATACATATATACATAGATATACACATAGATATATACATACATAGATACATACATAGATATATATATACATACATAGATATATACATACATATATACATAGATATATACATACATACATACATAGATATATACATACATATATACATAGATATACACATAGATATATACATACATAGATACATACATAGATATATATATACATACATAGAGATATACATACAGAGACATATACATACATACTTATAAACATAGATATATACATACATAGATATATACATAGATGGAATAGATAAACTGCATATGGAATGTGAAAACATTTTTTGTTTATAAAAATAAACAACAAATTCCATCCTCTCTTTGTATATATAGGTTGTAGTTATTGTATGTTTGTCATACATTATAATTCCATGTCTGCGGTTGGGTACGTTCCATTAAACCCACCAGTGAAGCCCAGCACGAGGGCAGAGAAATCCCCCGTTTATACTTTATTCCACTTTTCTACCATTTCCATTTTGCCCTCTATGATCTCTCCGGTTACTTTGTTATTTATCCGTCCTGTTTGTGTCGGCAGCGCTGTTTTTTAAGTTTTTGTTTTCGTCTGTTACATTCATCATCATAAAAAAAAGTGTTTTTCCACCTGCTTTGCTCCCCGTCTAATAATATTCACATGAATTTGAAGCGTATTTTGGATACAGCTGGATTTGTCTGATTGTCGGTTTGGCAGGAAGAGAGCGATATTTTGTTTCTTTTTTTTTTTAAAAAATGAGATTAAAAATGTGAACAGAGCTGTTTTGCTATATGTATCAGAATAAGTGCAAAAATATGGGAGACCCCATTGGACATTGATGGTTTTGTTTTAAAGGACCGATCCAGTGCAATGTTTCGGCTGTGGATTAAAGCAGTATTAAGCCCAAAAACAAAAATCTGTTATGTTGCAGTTTATCAATCCTTGGGTGAGATGGCTGCATTCGTTTTCTTAAGGCTTTTTTCCCTCTGTTTTCCCCTGGTGATCTGGACAGTAACACAGCTCCTGTATTAGAGCCCTCATTCTGGATGAAGGAGCACAGGGGGCACAGCAGACAGCAGCATTGTCAGTCTGGGGAAGGGGGGGAGGGGAGAGTGTTAGATGGACTAGCAGATTTAAACACACTAATAAATTGTAGTAAGTCTCTTATTTTTCAGCTCCTTTTAACAGACCAAAAGTGGCTGTTAGATGATTGGGACAAACCATTTACTACTAACAGGGGTGCTGACAATGATCGGCGTTTACTTATTTATGTAAAACCTTTATCCCAAAAGGGAGAACAAAACTGCTGTAACTGATTAAAAAAAGGTGTGAGCTGGAGTTTGGCTTCAATTTGTTAGTGTATCTAAAGTCCATCTAACACTCCCCCACCACCACCAAACTGACAATGCTGCTTTCCAAACGTGCCCCCTGTGATCCTTCATCTAAAGTGGAGACACCCTAAGACCGGAGAGGTGTTACTGTCCAGATCATTAGGTGAAAGTAATGGAAGAAAAGCCTAAAAAAAAAAAACTAATGCAGCCACCACATCGAAGGATTGGTAGTATTTTTAATTTTGGGTTTGATTACGCTTTATTGAGGGCATGCTCAATCACAAAAAACAGGTTCAGGTGGTGCGATCGCTGATTCAGATCCTCGTTCTGCTCCCCGGCTGTGGACTGTCTTCTGAGATCAAGTTTTCCTGCTGTTTTTTTTTTCCATAAGGCGAATGAAAAAATACAACAGGAGAAGTGAGACTGACCGCAGCAGGTGGGCGGAGCTGGGACCGCTGCTCTGGACTCTGTAGGAGATATAAAGGAAGCAAAATTAGAATATCCGTTTTGTCCGGACTGTCACTTTAAAGAAATCTGTTGGCTTTATATCAGTTTAGTAATCAGATAATATTTTTTGCGCCTGTAATGATGTCACCGCGCTATAGTAAATCAACTGCGAGCGCAGCCATGCTGAATAATTATATGTGCTGTGTTGAAAGAGTCTACGCTGAAGCTGATTGGTTGGTCCTTGAAAAAGAAGAGTCCTGATTTTCATGCTGATTTCCCACTGCTGATCACTCGTGAATGACGTGTAGTAGGGGCGAATGTGCAGTATGTGGGCACTGTTTGCTGCGACTTCATATCTGCTTGCGTAGACAAAAACGGGAAAAAAAAAAATGATTTCGAACTGGACGTAACTTATTGTTAATTCCCGTCATCCTTCCCATACACAGAGAACATTTCAGGGCAATTCAAACTTCTTTTCAAACAGCTTTTTCAGTATTATTATTATTATTATACAGGATTTATATTATTATTATCATAGAGGATTTATATGGCGCCAACAGTTTGCTCAGTGCTTTTCAATATAACGGGAGACAATACAGTTCAATACAAGAGGGATAGGAGGGCCCGGATCCTTGGAGCTTACAATCTAGGAGGGAGGGGCTAGTGGTACAAAAGGTAGTAACTGTGGAGGATGGACTGGTAGGAAGAGTAGAAGATTCCATTATTAGCTGAGGGCAGGATAGGCTTCCCTGAAGAGACAGGTTTTCAGAGATCGCCTAAAAGTGAGTAGAGTAGGCGATAGTCTGATAAATTGGGGTAGAGAGTTCCAGAGGATGGGGGAAGCTCTGGAGAAGTCCTGGAGATGAGCATGGGAGGAGGAGACAAGGGAGCTAGAGAGCAGGAGGTCCTGTGAGGAGCTGAGAGTAGGGTTTGGGTGATATTCAGAGACAAGATCGGTGATGTAATTTGGGGCAGAGTTATAAATGACTTTATACGTTATTGTTAATGTTTTGAATTTTATCCGTTGGGCAATGGGAAGCCAGTGGAGGGATTGGCAGAGAGGGATGGAGGACACTGAGTGGAGGCCAGTGGAGGGATTGGCAGAGAGGGGTGGAGGACACTGAGTGGAGGCCAGTGGAGGGATTGGCAGAGAGGGGTGGAGGACACTGAGTGGAGGCCAGTGGAGGGATTGGCAGAGAGGGGTGGAGGACACTGAGTGGAAGCCAGTGGAGGGATTGGCTTCCTTGGAATATGAGCAAAAGAACGAAGGCAACCTACCACCTATAACCAACCTATAACCAGCAAACTTCGATGGATTTTATGGAATGAAATAATAAATTGTGATTGAATATCGCTCATTCGAAGAAAAAAAAAAAAGGAACGCATCAAGCAATCTGATGGAAAGCGATTGGCTTGGGAGTTTGCTGAACCTGATTGCCCCGGGGCCAATCAAAAGGAAAGGATTTCATTTTTCAGTACCTTTTTCATTTCAACAGAATTATTGTAATTGAAGATGAGATTGAAGGATCAGATTGCTACAGGTATGGCCAGTTTTAGGATGGCTGTACAGCCCTGGTACCGGACCTGATGCCCCAGGGGCTGCATGTGGCTCTTTGTTACCCATTGTATGGCCCTCAGGGGGTTCCTATAGACAGCAGTCTGTTTCCATATGTAGGTGCTTACTCAGGCAAATGGAGGAAAAAATATTCTTTTGACTGTTTCGGTAAATGGTTTGGTTTATTTATTCTACACCATCCTCCTTTTTGGCGCTGTCCATTCCGTTTCTGTCTTTCCCCGGTGATATTTAGAATGGATGTTGCTGTGGGAAATATGAAATGTGGCACATAGAAATATTAAAAGAGGTGTAAGGTGCACACAAAGGCACTGTAACAGTCTATGACTGTCCCCTAAAGCATGTCCTAGTCTACAACAATGTCTACAGCATGTTTGAAACCTGTGACCTTCTCTTGTACTAGGTCTTTAACCATCTCTTCTACAATGTCTTCAGTCTCTGACCAACTCTTGTACCAGGTCTTCAGTCTCCGACCATTTTTTGTTCCATGTCTTGAGTAGCTGATCATCACTTGTACCGTGTCTTCAGTCTCTGACCATCTCTTTTACCGTGTCTTCAGTCTCTGACCATCTCTTCTACCATGCAAGCAGTCTCTGACCATCTCTTGTATCATGTCTTCAGTCTCTGACCATCTCTTCTACCATGTGTGCAGTCTCTTACCATCTCTTGTATCATTTCTTTAGTCTATGACCATTTCCTTTTCCATGTCTTGATTCACTGATCATCTCTTGTATCATGTTTACAGACTCTGACCATTTCTTGTTCCATGTCTTGAGTCACTGATCACCTCTTGTATCATGTCTTCAGTCTCTGAGCATCTCTTGTACCATGTCTTGAGTTGTTGATCATCTCTTGTATCATGTCCTCAGTCTGTGGCCATCTTTTGTACTACATCTTCAGTCTTTAACCATCTCTTCTACAATATCTTCGGTCTCTGACCATCTCTTATACCATGTCTGCAGTCACTAATCATCTCTTGTATCATGTCTTCAGTCTCTGACCATTTCTTGTACCGTGTCTTCAGTCATTGATCATCTCTTGTACTGTGTCTTCAATTGCTGACCATCTCTTGTACCATGACTTCAATCACTGACCATCTCTTGTACCATGTCTTCAGTCTCTGACCATTTCTTTTACCATGTCTGCTTTCGCTGAACAGCTCTTGTATCATGTCTTTAGTCTTTGAGCATCTCTTGTACCATGTCTTGAGTTGTTGATTATCTCTTGTATCATATCCTCAGTCTGTGGCCATCTTTTGTGCTACATCTTCAGTCTTTAACCATCTCTTCTACAATGTCTTCGGTCTTTGACCATCTCTTGTTCCATGTCTTGAGTCACTGATCATCTCTTGTATCATGTCTTCAGTCTCTGAGCATCTCTTGTGCCATGTCTTGAGTAGCTAATTATCTCTTGTATCATGTCCTCAGTCTCTGGTCATCTCTTGTACTATGTCTTCAGTCTTTAACCATCTCTTCTACAATGTCTTCGGTCCCTGACCATCTCTTGTTCCATGTCTTGAGTTGCTGATCATCTCTTGTATCATATCTTCAGTCTCTGACCATTTCTTGTACCGTGTCTTCAGTCACTGACCATCTCTTGTTCTATGTCTTTAGTCACTGATCATCTCTTGTACCGTGTCTTCAGTTGCTGACCATCTCTTGTACCATGTATTCAATCGCTGACCATCCCTTGTACCATGTCTTCAGTCTCTAACCATCCCTTGTACCATGTCTTCAGTCTCTGACCATGTCTTGTACTTTGTCTTCAGTCTTTATCCATCTCTTGTACAATGAGAGTATAAGTTGAAGAGCCGACAACTCGTTCTCTCGATAAAAGTACTTTATTAAGAAGGGTGCAGTGTGCAAGTTACAGCAGCTTACATATTTTGGTAAAAACCTTATTCAAAGGCAGGGTTTTTTTTACCGAAATGCGTAATCGGCTGTAACTTGTACACTGCACCCTTTATTAATAAAGTACTTTTATCGGGAGAACGAGTTGTCGGCTTTTCACCTCATACTCTTATGCTCTTTAAAGTGCCAGGAAGACACTGTCAGCTTTGGAACACCATTGGTCTACCTCCAGGGAAATCAACCTAAACGTACACTTTCGTTTGTGATCTCTTTTACCATGCCTTCAGTCTCTGACCATCTCTTGTACTAGGTCTTCAGTTTTTAGCCATCTCTTCCACCACATCTTCAGTCTCTATCCACCTCTGGTTCTGTGACTGCAATCTCTGACCACCTCTTGTACGATATCTGCAGCCTCTGACCACCTCTTGTTCTGTGCCTGCAATCTCTGACCACCTCTTGTACTATATCTGTAGCCTCTGACCACCTCTTTTCTCTATGTCTGCAGTCTCTGACTATTTCTTGTAGCATGCTCATAGTCTTTGACCATCTTCTGTTGCAGGTTGGCAGTCTCTGACAGCTTTCTGTAGCATTCCATTCACCTAATATTATGTGCAGCCCTTTGATAAAGTCAGGGCCTGCACTTGAGACCCTATATATCAAGAAAATTGACTACCACTTCTGTAGAGCCTTCTTTCAGAGATGTGACCCCACAATATAATAAAAAATCTTTGTGCCCCAGAGAGGGGAGGTGCTTTCCTATCCCATGGTCCATGTATTGACACACTGCACCATTGCTGATCTTCGGCCGCTGAAGCTTCACTTCCAGGTGTGTTGAATATCTGACCCTCCACCATCATATTCTGTGGTTCCTCACGCTGACTTCTACAGGACTGCAGGACGTACGTGAACCAACGTGTGCAATGGGGGAGCAGATATTCAACACACTCAGAAGCAACATGGTGGTCCTAAGACAAAGGGCCACCGGAAAAGTATCTACCTTCTTCTTTTACAGAGTGGGCTTAGTTTCGTTTTCCCCATGAACAGGCCAACAGGGTCACTTTACTAATAGCCTAACCATAGAAAGGCATACAGTCCATGACAACATGTCCACATTTCAGTCCACTTTCCTATGATCCTATATAGTACAGTAAATAGCCCAAAATTGCCTGATTTGATAGACATCCCAATGCATTAAAAGGAACCTTTCAAGAGAGAGCCATGGGGGCTGCCATTGTTAAGTTGCCAATCTCAAGGGTGTTGAGGCACCAGATATCTTTCTCATTTCAGGTGAGGGACCCAACAAGTGGTAAATTGTGGAATGGAGAGATTGGTACTTGGCCAAACACCTTAGCTATGGAAGCTTCCATATCACTCCCTTTTTGAGCCCAGCAAATGGACATTCATTAGTGATCACTGGGGCACCTTGAGGTTACTACCAATGTTCCCCTTTCCTCAACACCACATAGAAATTTGCTGCTTTTCGGCAGCACTCTGGGACTAGAACAGAGGCGTAGCTAGGATATTTTGCGCCCGGGGACGAACGGCCACCTCATGACACCAACCCCCCCCCCCCCGCTTCATATGGTCCCTGTAAACACCCCCCCCGTCCTGATCACATTGCCCCCCCCCTTTCATCCATAGCACTACTCACCCGGCTCGGCTCTCCCCTCATCCCCTCCGGCACATGCCCGGCTCACTGCCCTCCTCTCCACTCCTCTCCCGGCCGGCTCCTCTCTCCTCTCATAACTCACTGTGGATGGCAGACATATCAGATGACACGTCTGCTGCAGCCACTGCAATGATCTTGTGACCTCATTTTGGCGCCCCTGTACCTTGGCGCCCAGGTACATATGTACCCCCCTGCCCCCCCAGCTACGCCTCTGGACTAGAATGAACCTGTGCATTTTGCGATGCCATAGCTTTTTTTAAAAAAATAAAAGGGCATATCAAGCCAAAGAAGCCAAAAAATGTCTATGAGTGGCCATGGAACTGCCGAACCAACTGATTGGATTTCTGGTTGGGAGAACCTCAGCTGGTGATGAACAGGATTTCACTTTTATCCTCAAGACAAAAATAAAAAAGTTGCTAAAGCTGAACTCCAGGTACTCGAAATACATGTGTGGCAACTGTGTTACGATTATACATATATCATCTACTTCAGGGTTTTTCAACCAGGGTTCCATAGAACCCCAAGGTTCCTCCAGAGGTTGCTAGGGCTTCCTTGAGCAATGAACAATTTCTTCCTCTCAGATAAGTTCCCACTGACACCGTTCATCTTATTAGCTATCTGTAAAGGGATAATTCTTTGTAATGACCACACACGTAAGGAATATTTTTCCCAGTGACCATTAGACTATTGTATCAGGAGGTGTAGATATAGTAATTTTTAGCAGGGGTTTCCTGAGACTGGAAAGTGGTTTCAAGGGTTCCTCCATGTCGAAAAAATGCTGAGAAAGGCTGAGCTGCTTGTTTTGGTGCTCCTAACCTGGTTTAGAATACCGTAGCTTTATTGAGATGGCTGTTCTTCTGCTTAGAGTGTTTGGCCAAACTGTACAAGGAAAAGTCACCCTTCATCTTCTTCTCCCTTTGTCTTCCCCCAATGGACATTCATTAGTGATCACTGGGGCACCTTGAGTTACTACCAATGTTCCCCTTTCCTCAACACCACCTAGAAATTTGCTGCTTTTTGGCAGCACACTGGGACAAGAATGAACCTGTTCTTTTTTGCGATGCCATAGCTTTTTTTTTTATTTTTAAAAGGGCATATCAAGCCAAAGAAGCCAAAAAATGTCTATGAGTGGCCATGGAACTGATTGGATTTCCGGTTGGGAGAACCTCAACTGGTGATGAATAGGGTTTCACTTTTATCCTCAAGACGAAAAAAAAAAGTTGCTAAAGCTGAACTCCAGGTACTCAAAATACATGTGTGGGAACTGTGTTACGATTATACATATATCATCTACTTCAGGGTTTCTCAACCAGGGTTCCATAGAACCCCAGGGTTCCTCCAGAGGTTGCTAGGGCTTCCTTGAGCAATGAACAATTTCTTCCTCTCAGATAAGTTCCCACTGACACCGTTGATCTTGTTAGCTATCTGTAAAGGGATAATTCTTTGTGATGACCACACATGCTAGGCGCATTTAGCACTTGAGCTTTCATTCATTCCAATGGCTAGAATAAATCAATATTTTGGCCATGGGAATTAATGAATGCTCAAACACTTGATACACCCCAGCGTGTCTAAATGTGTCTAAACGCGCCTACACGCTAGGCGCATTTAGCCCTTTAGTGTTCATTCGTTTCAATGACCAGAATAAATTAATATTCTGGCCAAAGAAATGAATGAACACCCAAGCGCATCTAAACTCGCCTAAAGGCCAGGCACATTTAGCCCTTGAGCGTTCATTCGTTCCAACAAGTTATTATTCTGGCCAGTAGAATCAATGAATGTTCAAACACTTGATGCACCTAAACTTGCCTAAATGCTAGGCACATTTAGCACTTGAGCTTTCATTCATTCCAATGGTTATAATAAAACAGATATTCTGGCCAATGGAATCAATGAACGCTCAAACGCTTGATACACCCCATTGTGTCTAAACGCGCCTAAACTTGGATAAACACTCCTAAACACTAGGAACATGCAGCACTTGAGCATTCATTTATTTCAATGGCCAGAATAAATTATTGTTCTGGCCAAAGAAATGAATGAACGGCAAAGTGCGTCTAAACATGCCTATACGTGCCTAAATGCTAGGTACATATTGCACTTGAGCTTTCATTCATTCCAATGGCTAGAATAAATCGATATTCTCACCATAGGAATTAATGAACGCTCAAACACTTGATACACCCCAACGTGTCTAAATGTGTCTAAACGCGCCTAAACTTGGATAAACACTCCTAAACACTAGGAACATTCAGCACTTGAGCATTCATTTATTTCAATGGCCAGAATAAATTATTATTCTGGCCAAAGAAAGGAATGAACGCCCAAGCGCATCTAAACATGCCTAAACGCTAGGTACATTTCCCAGTGGCCAGAACAAATTATTATTCTGGCCAATGCAAGGCTTGATGCACCTAAACGTGCCTAAACGCTAGGCGCATTTAGCACTTGAGCTTTCATTCATGCCAATGGCTAGAATAAATCGATATTTTGGCCATGGGAATTAATGAATGCTCAAACACTTGATACACCCCAACGCGTCTAAATGTGTCTAAGCACGCCTACACGCTAGGCACATTTAGCCCTTTAGTGTTCATTCATTTCAATGGCCAGAATAAATTAATATTCTGGCCAAAGAAATGAATGAACACCCAAGCGCGTCTAAACTCTCCTAAAGGCTAGGCACATTTAGCCCTTGAGTGTTCATTCATTCCAATGGCCAGAACAAGTTATTATTCTGGCCAGTAGAATCAATGAACGCTGAAACGCTTGATACACCCCATTGTGTCTAAATGTGTCTAAACGCGCCTAAACTTGGATAAACACTCCTAAACACTAGGAACATTCAGCACTTGAGCATTCATTTATTTCAATGGCCAGAATAAATTATTATTCTGGCCAAAGAAATGAATGAACCGCCCAAGCGCATCTAAACATGCCTAAACGCTAGGTACATTTCCCAGTGGCCAGAACAAATTATTATTCTGGCCAATGGAAGGCTTGATGCACCTAAACGTGCCTAAACGCTAGGCCCCTTGAGTGTTCATTAATTTCAATGGCCAGAATAAAGTAATATTCTGGCCAAAGAAATGAATGAACGCCCAAGCGCGTCTAAACTCTCCTAAAGGCGAGACACATTTAGCCCTTGAGTGTTCATTCGTTCCAATGGCCAGAACAAGTTATAATTCTGGCCAGTAGAATCAATGAATGCTCAAACACTTGATGCACCAAAACTCACCTAGAGGCTAGGCACATTTAGCCCTTGAGTGTTCATTCGTTCCAATGACCAGAATGAATTAATATTCTGACCAATGGAATAAATGAATGCTCAAACTTTTGACACGCTTAAATGCGTCTAAACACACCTAAACACTGAGCACGGTTGGTATTTGAGCGTTCATTCAGTCCGATGACCACAATAATTTTATATTCTGGCCAATGAAATGATGGAACGCCCATACACTTGACCAGGGGTGGACTGACAACTCATGGAGCCCCCGGGCAATAGGGGATCATGGGGCCCCTGTGTCCTTGCCCACACTCAAAGCACACCCAAAAAAGCCTATAAAAAAGGTAACGGGCATGTAATGGGGCCCCCTACTGACCCGTGTGCTCGAATGGTCAGTCCACCCCTGTGCTTGACGTGCCTAAACTCGTTTGAAAAGCGCGGCTTTAGGCGCGGTTTTTACGTTGCCTTTTCTTGCCAGGTGCAGAGGCGTTCAGAGGAGTGATGAGGCCTGAGTATTACTACATATATATCATGATTTCATTCAAACATTACACGTGCTTCATTGAATAAGCCCCTTTGGTGTCTTTTATAATTCGAGGAGTTAGCAAAGAGCAAAAGCCAAGTAAAAAAAAAAAGAGCAGTAGTACCTAGCAACCAATCAGAATCGATCCTATGGGAGAGCAGCGTTTCCCAAGATGAAATCCGATTGGCCGCTGTTCATCGTCGCGCTTTGAATAAGCCTGACGCAAGACTCCCTCGCCTCTCCCTCTCTCCTCAGAGTTCCATCCAAGCTGCGCCTGGTGCTCACAGCGTTAATCAGTTGAAACGACTCGTATTATTTCAGCGTCACTAAGCCAGAGATCATTCCTCCGTCTCCGATGAGATCTCCCCCCCGCCGAGCGATAATCTTACACTACCTGCTCCTGTCCCCTCCTCTCCCCCCCCCCCCTCGTCTCCTCCTGGAGCAGGGGCAACTGTAATATTTGTATTTCCTCCGCCGTGCATCATTTATGATGCGGTATATACAAAATCAATGCTGATTGCTTCGAGCTATAATTTGCTTCTGTGATAATCGCGTTTTTTTTTTTTTCTGGTGCAACAGTGGTGTGCAAGTCGGGAGGGGAATCTTTATTTAGATTCTCAGGTAGTTAGGGTATATCTGCAATAGGAGGGGGGCAATGGGCTCCTGGGCCTGCGAGGTCAGAGGGCCCAACCGTGACCGCCGCTTTCGCCTAATATCCCGCCGCTGTGCTCTCATTACATTATGTAAAGAATTAAAGCACATTTCTTCCCTGACATCCTTCTTTTTTTTTGTGGTTCTGCTATCTGTCTGAACCTCTGGAAGGCTTATTAGGCTTATTCAAATAGCTGAAATTTTAACAGATTCTGTTAAAAATTTGCTCTGCGAGGGCTGCATGGAGGCTTAGAGAGGACCAGGCGCATGGAGGGTGCCATTGCATAGAATATGAGTTTCCTGGTGACTTTATTTGGATAGTTAATTTGCATTACAAGGTACTTATATAGCGCCGTCAATTAATTTACGCAGCGCTTTATACACATATATATATATTTAAAGGGGCGTCTATTGCACATTGGTCAGTAATTGCTTTTACTTGCTTTTATTTACTTTTGAATTGTTTACCACGTGGATCAATAAACGCCAATTTTTTTAAACTACTACACTATAGCAGGCCATAGATGGGTCTAAAATCGGCCGATTTTCAGGCCGTTAGTAGGTTAATTGGTCAGCTGTTTTTTGGGATTTTGGCACATTTTTTTTATTGGTAAATTTGAAAAATCGGCCGATTTTCGCGGCAATGATGGGCAAAACGGTCAACCTTTTTACCGATAAAAAATCTGCGCATGAGCCGTGACCTGCTAGAAGAAAAAGAAAAATTCCAGTCCGCTGTTATATTTCACATGAAAAAGTCTTGCGGTTGCAACAATGAATCTATTTGTATCCGAATAAAAACATCTGTATCCAAAATAGATACAAATAGATACATTGTTGCAACCTCAAGACTTTTTCATGTCAAATATAATAGCGGAGCTCTCTGCAGAGAGCTCCGCTATTATATTTGCTGGCCGTAGACCAGAAGGAAATCGTCCGGTCTACGTTTTGTTACCGTTGGTGGCAGGGGTGGACTGACAAATCATGGGGCCCCCGGGCAATAGGGGATCATGGGGCCCCTGTGTACTTGACCAAACTCAAAAAAGCCTATGAAAAAGGTACCAGGGGCATCTCATGGGGCCCCCTACTGACCCCGGGCCCTTGGGCAGTGCCTGAGTTTCCAAATGGTCAGTCCGCCCCTGGTTGGTGGTAACATCGGCCTATTGAACGACCGATTTTGCATTATTTTTTTTTTTAAACGGCCAGTTTTCGACCCGTCTATGGCCTGCATAAGGGCTATTTCTTGCTGGCTCCTTGGTGAGCCCAGGGGCGGACTGACCATTTGGAAACTCGCACACTGCCCGATGGCCCGGGGTCAGTAGGGGGCGCCATGAGATGCCCCTGGTACCTTTTTCATAGGCTTTTTTAAGTTTGGGCAAGGACACGGGGCCCCATGATCCCTTATTGCCCGGGGGGCCCCATGATTTTTCAGTTCGCCCCTGGGTGAGCCCAATATCCATTCCAGAGCCCAAGCAAAAGGAGTCTGTGGTAAGTGACACCATTCCTAAGGATGACGCACGTCCTGATGTAAGCTGCCCAGTACCTTGTCCATTTCCTAGAGGGAGACAACGGTTTGGCTGCTCTATACCCAGAGGAAGGAGAGTCCACTAAGACGGCCCAGCTCATCCATCCCATCCCATGAGGGGGACCTCTGGTTTACTTATCACATGTGTATTAAAAATACACATCTGGTGAGTGCGTATTTTTGCAGTTTGTCACCAGACCACTGGATCGTGAAGTCACTAACAACTCCTGTATTGAATCATTTGTCACGAACTGTCACCATTTTATTCATTTATTTGATTTTTATTTTAATCTTTTTTTATCTGGACTGGAGTATATATTGATCATAACATATATTATATTGGAGTATATACTGTACTTTTTATATATATATTTATGAGGTTTATGTTTATAAATAAAAGAATTACTTGAAGCGCTCACTGATTGCATTTATCATATATATATATATATAATTTTTTATTTCAGGTACTTATATATCGCCGTCAGTTTACGCAGCGCTTTACATATATATTGTACATTCACATCAGTCCCTAACCCTCAAGGGGTGTACAATCTAAGGTCCCTAACTCACATTCATACATACACATACTAGGGACAATTTAGACAGGAGCCAGTTAACTAACCAGCATGTCTTTGGAGTGGAGAAAACCCACGCAGGCACAGGGAGAACATGCAAACTCCAGGCAGGTGGTGCTGTGGTTGGTCCCTAAATATAAAAATAAATAATATTTCATCATAAATCTTGGCCAAAATGTATTCAGTTATCTTTTTAGTAAAAAAAAATAACCCAAATTAGTCTATAATCAAAAATTATAATTTTTACATTTTTATTTTTTTTATATATTATTATTTGTTTTTTTGGTTTTTTTTTTACATACTGTCACCCTAGCAGTACAGTGTCTACTACTACTTGTGGGGGGTGATAAAGATCTTTTTTTTAGACTGATTGCTTTTACACTTATAAAGGCTGTAAAAGCAATCATTTCTCCTTCTCTCTGGCTGCACTCTTGCAGCCGTTGAGAAATAGAGTGAGTTGTGATTGGTCACAGCTCGTCACATGGTACAAGGCTGTTGTGAATAGCCCTGTACCATATGATGTCTGTGATCATTCACAGATTTCACATGTAGTAAGCAATGATGTCAGAAGTGACATCTTACTACTCTGCATGTGATCACTGATTGGCCAACCAGTGATCACATGATCGGGACCTCGCACAGAGGTCCCGTACAACGATCGGTGTTCCACTGTGTCCGTAGGACACAGCAGGCACTGGATCGTGGTGCTCCGTGCTCCCAGGGAGCGCGCACAAGCAGGGGGCGGGGAGGCCTCCGTCCGGCCGTTTATATACAACAGCTGGATGGGAAGTGGTTAATACAAAGTTGATCCAGGGAATATCCGATTGCCTCTCGGGGGATCAGGAAGGAATTTTTTTTTCACTGCAAATTGGATCATGATTTGCTGTTTTTTTTTTGCCTTCCTCTGGATCAACTGTGGGTGTAGGATTATAACTTTTTTTTTTTCTATGGTTGAACTGGATGGACTTTTGTCTTTTTTCAGCCAGACTAACTATATATGTAATACTTTTTAGACAAACATAGTTTTTTTTTTTGTTTTTTTTTCTACGAAAGATTAATACAAAATCATTTTGGGAGTACCCCTGAACAATCCAAGCTGGCCGACTCACTGGTTCGTTGGGTTGGTGTTCCTATACCCGAGCGTAACCTACTTCAAACTACCATGTCCAAAAGAATGGTCCTCTATCGTTGAATTATTTAGTGGGACATTTGCAGTCCAGCTAATAATTATTTTATTGGTCTCAAAAATTACAAAAAGGTTACAAAAAAGTTTCCAAATAAAGGCCGTAAAACATTTTTTTTTTTGCTGTGCCTCTATAGAGCTTTAGGCATTCTTCAACTCTTCCACTGGTGGTGGAACGTTCTCTAAGGGCTACCTTAACCTCCCTAGCCGTCTGATTATGTCAGTATTTCTGTGCTCAAAGCGGTACATTTGCATGGAAATATGTATTTTTTTTATTGTAGGCCTGTCATTTCTAGGAATAACTCACTGAAATCTGTCCGAACAAGAGTCTAGTAAACATCCCGGGGAGGATAAAATTTGAAACACGAAATAATAATTTTAAAATTAAATAATCATAAAAAATAATAATATAATAATAATAAATGTAATTCAATAATATAATCAAACCAAAAACACTGAAATTTGAAATAGAGCGCCAAGTTCGCACATCGCTGAGCAAAGTCGCAGAATCGTTTTCAGTGTCTGATGAGGAATTTCCCCCACGAATCATTATTACTCAATTCTGCAAGTGGTTCTGATTTACTATCGCTGTTCTCTAGCCGGTCTAAAACCGCTTTTGACCTAAAGGGACGCTTTTTGGACGCCATGGACGTTTCTCAGTTTCCAGGCAGAAAGAACAGTAAAAATGCAGGCAGGGCGCCGGACAAAGCACTCGGGACAAAATGTATGTGAAATGGGTTGATACAGGAATGTTATACTGTGTGATTTTAGTGTATTTAGTGAATGTCACTTTTTGACATTTTTTAATTTTCCGCCGGTTCCGTCCCCCGTACGTCCCGACGTCGCAGGGAACGGAACCCGGAAGACAGATGCCGGCATCGGCCGGAGGACATTGCCGGGGACACTGCAGGAGGGACATTGCAGGAGCGCAGGACAAGGTAAGTGAAGAAGAGATCCCGGAGCAACGCTGCATGATAAGCCCAAGTGTAGCTCGGGGTTTCTGCTTGTGGTGCTAAAACTTTACCACGAGCTACACTCAGGAATACCGCCAGGGGGGTTAAGATGTATCATGGTGGTGGTGGTGGTGGAATGTTCTCTAACGGCCACCTTAAGATGTATCATGGTGGGGCAGTACTACGGCAAAATGCCGCCCGTCTGCACACTACCTCAACAAATAGTGAAAAATGGCTACGGCTTGGTTTCCTACCCATGGGAGAACTGGTGGTGCAGTAGCTCTGTGGCCTTTCAGCTCTGGTGTCTATAGTCCAAGTCCCACCAGGAATCTCTGTGGATGTTTTTGTTCATGCTTTGTCTGTGTTCGTGTCATGAGGCTTCCTTCAACAGCCCAAACCATAGAATTGATTCCCACTAAATTGGCATAAAATATAAATTGTGGTTGGAAGGTTGGATTGGAAAGTGTTTCTATACCACGGCCTTTGCCAGTCAGGGTTCTGTGGAATCCTAGGGGTCCTTCAGAGGTGGACCTCTGTGGATGGCTGATTGACCTTCCCTTTGTGGGTGTCCTCATAGTTCCAGGAGCATCATCACTTGGCGGTTCAAAGTAGACATGTGCATGCCGGAAATTTTTGTTTCATTTCGGATGTATTTGCTCAGTGAGGAATTTTGTTTCATTGTATTCGTTATGTTGAGCCTGTTCCTTTTTGGGATTCGTAAAGCTTCTTTAGCATTCATTTTGTATATTCGTTGGTCCAGGTGGATTTGAAAAAAAAGTGCAGCTTCTGCAGAAGATCGCTATATATTCGATATATTATCCAAATGGCACGAGCTGTTTGGACAATATCGACTAGCGTCAAGTGCATCCAAATTAATGAATGGAACTAAATTTGGATCTATTAAATATACAAATTATTGAATTAATTTCTCTATGGGCCCAAACTACTAATGTAAGGAGCACTCTTCCCCCTGACCCCCAATGTAAGGAGTATTCTTCCCACTGACCTCCAATGTAAGGAGCATTCTTCCCACTGACCTCCAATGTAAGAAGCATTCTTCCCACTGATCACCAATGTAAGGGGCATTCTTCCCACTGACCACCAATGTAAGGGACATTCTTCCCACTGACCATCAATGTAAGGGACATTCTTCCCACTGACCACCAATGTAAGGGACATTCTTCTCACTGACCACTACTGTAAAGAGCATTCTTCTCACTGATCCCCAATGTAAGGGGCATTCTTCTCACTGACCCCCAATGTAAGGGACATTCTTCTCACTGATCCCCAATGTAAGGGGCATTCTTCTCACTGATCCCCAATGTAAGGGACATTCTTCTCACTGACCACTACTGTAAAGAGCATTCTTCTCACTGACCCCCAATGTAAGGGACATTCTTCTCACTGATCCCCAATGTAAGGGGCATTCTTCTCACTGACCCCCAATGTAAGGAGCATTCTTCCCACTGACCCCCAATGTAAGGAACATTCTTCCCACTGACCACCAATGTAAGGGGCATTCTTCCCACTGACCCCCAATGTAAGGGACATTCTTCCCACTGATCACCAATGTAAGGAGCATTCTTCCCCCCGACCACCAATGTAAGGAGCATTCTTCTCACTGATCCCCATTGTAAGGAGCATTCTTCCCCCCGACCACCAATGTAAGGAGCATTCTTCTCACTGATCCCCAATGTAAGGGGCATTCATCTCACTGATCCCCAAAGTAAGGGACATTCTTCTCACTGACCACTACTGTAAAGAGCATTCTTCTCACTGATCCCCAATGTAAGGGGCATTCTTCTCACTGACCCCCAATGTAAGGGACATTCTTCTCACTGATCCCCAATGTAAGGGGCATTCTTCTCACTGACCCCCAATGTAAGGAGCATTCTTCCCACTGATCACCAATGTAAGGAACATTCTTCCCACTGACCACCAATGTAAGGGGCATTCTTCCCACTGACCACCAATGTAAGGGGCATTCTTCACACTGACCACCAATATAAGGGACATTCTTCCCCCTGACCCCCAATGTAAGGGACATTCTTCCCCCTGACCCCCAATGTAAGGGACATTCTTCACACTGACCCCCAATGTAAGGGACATTCTTCACACTGACCCCCAATGTAAGGGGCATTCTTCCCCCTGACCCCCAATGTAAGGGACATTCTTCACACTGACCACCAATGTAAGGGACATTCTTCCCCCTGACCCCCAATGTAAGGGACATTCTTCCCCCTGACCCCCAATGTAAGGGACATTCTTCCCCCTGACCCCCAATGTAAGGGACATTCTTCACACTGACCACCAATGTAAGGGGCATTCTTCACACTGACCACCAATGTAAGGGACATTCTTCCCACTGACCCCCAATGTAAGGAGTATTCTCCCCACTGATCACCAATGTAAGGGACATTCTTCCTTCTGACCTCCAATGTAAGGAGCATTCTTCCTACTGACCACCAATGAAAGGAACATTCTTCCCACTGACCCCTAATGTAGGGAGCATTCTTCCCACTGACCCCCAATGTAGGGAGCATTCTTCCCACTGACCACCAATGTAAGGAGCATTCTTCCCACTGACCTCCAATGTAGGGAGCATTCTTCCCACTGACCACCAATGTAAGGAGCATTCTTCCCACTGACCTCCAATGTAGGGAGCATTCTTCCCACTGACCACCAATGTAAGGAGCATTCTTCCCACTGACCTCCAATGTAGGGAGCATTCTTCCCACTGACCACCAATGTAAGGAGCATTCTTCCCACTGACCACCAATGTAAGGAACATTCTTTCCAAGACCACCAATGTAAGGGGAACTTTCTTCCCTGAGTCATTTTTCCATCTGACCCTGAATGAATTGGTTTTAGCAGGGGTTCCCGGAGACCTGAAAATTATTTCAAGGGTACCTGTGGGGTCAAGAGCCCTGAAACTCAACTATTGTATTCTGCATAAACCAACATAAAGTGGGAGAAAATTGTGCCTCATCTTTGGTGTCATTGTGTCTTATCGTTGGTGTCATTGGAAAGAATTGTGCTTCATCATTGGGCCTCATTGTTGGTGTCATTGGGAGAAATTGAGCCCCATCATTGATTTCATTGGGAGGAAGGGTAGGTTGGTAGGGGTTATTTGTGCTGTGGATGGCTGATTGACCTTCCGTTTGTTGGTGTCTCCATAGCTCCAGGAGCATCATCACTTGGCAGTTCAAAGTAGACATGTGCATGCCGGAAATGTTCGTTTCATTTCAGATGCATTTGCTCAGTGAAGAATTGGGCCTTATTGTTGGTGTCATTGGGAGAAATTGTGCCCCATCATTGATTTCATTGGGAGAAATTATGCCCCCTTGTTGGTGTCATTGGAGGGAATTGTGCCCCTTCATTGGTGTCAGTGGGGGGAATTATGCCCCATTGTTGGTATGAGTGGATGAAATAGTGCCCCATCATTGATTTCATTGGGAGGAAGGGCAGGTTGGTGTCCCATCGTTGGTGTCATTGGAAAGAATTGTGCTTCATCATTGGGCCTCATTGTTGGTGTCATTGGGAGAACTTGTGCCCAATCATTGATTTCATTGGGAGGAATTATGCCCCCTTGTTGGTGTCATTGGGGGGAATTGTGCCCCTTCATTGGTGTCAGTGGGGGGAATTATGCCCCATTGTTGGTATGAGTGGATGAAATATTGCCCCATCATTGATTTCATTAGGAGAAATTATGCCCCAATTGTTGGTGTCATTGGGAGGAATTGTGCCCCTTCATTGGTGTCAGTGGGAGGAAGTATGCCAAATTATTAGTATCAGTGGATAAAATAGTGCCCCATCATTGATTTCATTGGGAAGAATTATGCCCCAATTTTTGGTGTCATTGGGAGGAATTGTGCCCCTTCATTGGTGTCAGTGGGAGGAATTATGCCCCATTATTAGTATCAGTGGATAAAATAGTGCTCCATCATTGATTTCATTGGGAAGAATTATGCCCCAATGGTTGGTGTCATTGGGAGGAATTGTGCCCCTTCATTGGTGTCAGTGGGAGGAATAGTGCCCCATCATTGGTATCAGTGGGAGGAATAGTGCCCCATTATTAGTATCAGTGGATGACATAGTGCCCCATCATTGATTTAATTTGGAGGAATTATGCCCCTTTGTTGGTGTCATTGGGAGGAATTGTGCCCCTTCATTGGTGTCAGTGGGGGGAATTATGTCCCATTGTTGGTGTCATTGGGAGGAATTGTGCCCCTTAATTGGTGTCAATGGGGGGAATTATGCCCCATTGTTGGTATGAGTGGATGAAATAGTGCCCCATCATTGATTTCATTGAGAGGAATTATGCCCCCAACTGTTGGTGTCATTGGGAGGAATTGTGCCCCTTCATTGTTGTCAGTGGGAGGAATTATGCCCCATTATTAGTATCAGTGGATAAAATAGTGCCCCTAGGGCCAGATAAAAGCAAGCAAAAGCCTGCATCCGTCCCCCGGGCTGCCGTTTGGAGACCGCTGATATAAACCATAGGTCATTGCAATATCAACAGATGGTGTCACACTCCCTGGAACTTGGAATGAACAAGTTTCATGACACCGTGGTGGAGGTGTATGGGAAAGAACAGAGATAAAACCGATTAATTCTCAATAGCGGGGTCCCCGACAAATTTTAGAATCCGGAGATCGTTTTATTCTTTTTATTTTTTCGCCCCATAATCATCTATTTCCTAACTCCGAGACAACAAAAGGGAAAAAAAAAAAAAAAAAAAAAAGTAGCCGGGCCGTCTGGAAGAATGGACAGATCAGAATTTCACGTCCAACCTAATTTACTATAATGAGTTCTGAATGTACACACACACACCACCGCGCCCCCCCCCCCATCCCCCCACCCAGCCACTTTGCATCTACTCTGGCAAATATTGCACCGCTCTCTCTTTCATAGAAAAAGTTAATTATCAAGCCAGTCAATATTTTTTCTTACCAGCATATTCTTTGCATTTAAGTGTTTTCCTGGGCAACGGCATATTAATCAAAGTGTTTTAGGCTAATTGTTTTGCAGGTGCTTTAAACAGGAAATAAATGCATGGATTATAAAAAAAAAAAAAAAAAAAAAAAAAGGGGGGGGGGGGGATCTGCTATTTTGCTACAAAGGCAACAGCTGCACTCCAATTTTTTTTTTTCTACGCCGTCTTAATAATATTGCACATGTGAAAAAAAAAAAAGAAAAAAAAAAGAATAATATTAATAAGAAACACTTGCGATCCTGTTCCCCGGCGTGATGGATGGACCTTTAAACTGGGTTGTGTTGTGTATTATCTGGAGTGCTCACACAACACGGGCACATTGTAATTCTGGTCTGGTGCAAAACATATCTCACCTATCAAAGGTTTCCATGACAATCAAGCTATTGCATACAGTAACATTTGTGATGCTGATGCTGAAATTATAATATTTTAGTATCAAGTAGCTTCATAATAGCTGCACCCATTGGATTTGGTTGTGAAGCGTCTCCTGAGCCATCCGCATCAGAAATTTAAAGGGAAAAAAAGAGAAAAAAATATATATATGTGTGTCTGTGATCAGCCTAAAAGAATTTCATTTTATTCATGCATTATAAATATAATAATTGTTCCCTGAGTTTGTAAGTTCATCAATATATAACTGGTGTGTATTTGATACACGGCGGATGGGCTTTCATTTTTAGTTCACTGAAACACACATGAAGGCGCTCCTGCCAGCTGGAGGAAAAGAGGCTTCACGTTCTTGTATGGAAAGAGTTTTTTACTGTAACAGCTGTGACAATATATTTTTAATATATATGGAGAAGATTATTTTTGTTATGCTGGTTGCATATATATATATATATATAAATATATTTATATATATATATATATATATATAGATATATGCAATCAGCATAACAAAAAAAAATATATATGTATACATATATTATTATTACACAGTATTTATATAGCGCCAACAGTTTACTCAGCGCTGTACATTACAATGGGAGACAATACATGAGACAGTACAGTAACAACACAATAAAATACATGAGGGGTTCGAGGGCCCTATATATATATATATATATATATATGTGTGTGTGTGATCAGCATAACAAAAATAAATACATAAAAAAATAATGAAAAAAAATAAAATAAAATATATATATGTGTGTCTGTGATCAGCTTGAAAGAATATAATTTTATTCATGCGTTATAAATATAATATTTGTTCCCTTAGTTTGTAAGTTTCTCAATATATAACTGGTGTGTATTTGATACACGGCGGATGGGCTTTCATTTTTAGTTCACTGAAACACACATGAAGGCGCTCCTGCCAGCTGGAGGAAAAGAGGCTTCACGTTCTTGTATGGAAAGAGTTTTTTACTGTAAGAGCTGTGACAATATATTTTTAATATATACGGAGAAGATTATTTTTGTTATGCTGGTTGCATATATATATATATAAATAAATATATATATAGATATATGCAATCAGCATAACAAAAAAAAATATATATGTATACATATATTATTATTACACAGTATTTATATAGCGCCAACAGTTTACTCAGTGCTGTACATTACAATGGGAGACAATACATGAGACAGTACAGTAACAACACAATAAAATACATGAGGGGTTCGAGGGCCCTATATATATATATATATATATATATATGTGTGTGTGTGATCAGCATAACAAAAATAAATACATAAAAAAATAATGAAAAAAAATAAAATAAAATATATATATGTGTGTCTGTGATCAGCTTGAAAGAATATAATTTTATTCATGCGTTATAAATATAATATTTGTTCCCTTAGTTTGTAAGTTTCTCAATATATAACTGGTTTGTATTTGATACACGGCGGATGGGCTTTCATTTTTAGTTCACTGAAACACACATGAAGGCGCTCCTGCCAGCTGGAGGAAAAGAGGCTTCACGTTCTTGTATGGAAAGAGTTTTTTACTGTAACAGCTGTGACAATATATTTTTAATATATACGGAGAAGATTATTTTTGTTATGCTGATTGCATATATATATATATATATAGATAGATAGATAGATAGATAGATAGATAGATAGATACCTATATATATTGTGGGAACTCGCTTCAAGTGGTAGAGCTTCTTCAAAGCACACGGCAACTCGCTTATTTTTTAAGGGCCTGTTTGCCCACTTTTATTTAAATGACAGTTCAATAACATAAAGGTTTCCCACGCAGGGGTATCCACCATCACACGAATTCAAATGAACAGTATTCAGCCTCCTGGCTTGTACTCAGTTTTAAGTCTGCCTCCTGCAGACTCTTCCCAAAGTATGGCACTAGCACACAGCTAGTCTGGCTTCCACCTCTCCTAGGTGTAGCCCACCTGACTCCACGGCAGAGACCTCCCGTCTGCCGGGGTGGAGCCCTCCCGACTCCGTTTGCCGGGGTGGAGCCCTCCTGACTCCTGTCTGCCGGGGTGGAGCTCAGAATCATGGCCTGGCCTCCCCTAAAAGGCCTGCACACACCTGTGCAATCAGCACGCTGGCTGCTCCCAAAATATGGGCCCAGTATTGGAGATTTCATCCCTCCCAAATCTCTAAGAAATCTCCAGGCTACAGGTCCCAAAACAGGCTTTACAAACCAAAGAGGAAACTGATAAACCAGTTTCCTCTGCATTATGAGATCTGCCTGGAGCCCCTCAACCTGTATAGTTGAGAATCCTGGGTGTCCATCATGATTTCCACCGTGGCAGGATACCGTACTGCCACAATATATATATATATATATATATGCAATCAGCATAACAAAAAAAAAATATATATATATATATATATAATTATTATTATTATTATATTATATTATTATTATATTATATTATTATTATATTATATATTATATTATTATTATAAAGCGCCAATAGTTCGCTCAGCGCTGTACATTACAAAGGGGGACAGAACATGTGACAGAACAACAATAATACAATGCAAAACATGAGGGGATCGAGGGCCCTGCTCTTTCGAGCTTACAATCTATATATATATTATTACACAGTATTTATAAAGCGCCAACAGTTTGCTCAGCGCTGTACATTACAATGGGAGACAAAACATGAGACAGTACAGTAACAACACAATAAAATACGTGAGGGGTTTGAGGGCCCTAAATATATATATATATATATATAAATATATGTGCGATCAGCATAACAAAAATAACAAAAGTAAATACATAAAAAAAAAATAAAAATAAAATATATATATGTGTGTCTGTGATCAGCCTAAACGTATATCATTTTATTCATGCATTATAAATATAGTAATTGTTCCCTTAGTTTGTAAGTTTCTCAATATATAACTGGTTTGTACTTGATACACGGCGGATGGGCTTTCATTTTTAGTTCACTGAAACACACACGAAGGCGCTCCTGCCAGCTGGAGGAAAAGAGGCTTCACGTTCTTGTATGGAAAGAGTTTTTTACTGTAAGAGCTGTGACAATATATTTTTAATATATATGGAGAAGATTATTTTTGTTATGCTGATTGCATACATATATATTTCTATATATATATGCAATCAGCATAAAAAAATATATATATATTATTACACAGTATTTATATATATCTATATATATATGTATATCTATCTGCACATATTTTTATGGAATATACAGTATATATATATATATAAAATTTGTTTTTAATCAGCCTATAAAAACTCTTATCAATGTACGTTAAATATAAGATTTGCTTTCATAGAGAGTTTCAAAGTTTCTAAATAGTTAGCTGATTCATGCAGTAAACTCAGTGGCCCGTTGTTCACAGTTGGTTTATTGCAAAGTTTCTTTACTGTAAGAGCCGTGTGCAATTGTCATTTTTAGTATTTGTTGTATTTGTTAATATTATCTTTATTAGGCTGATGGCATATATATTGTGTATATATATATTTATATATATATATTTTTTTTTTTAAATATACAGTATATTTTAAGATTCAATATATACTGTTTTTTATTATTTATTTTATTTTATTATACATGATTTTTGTTGTAATACACATATGCATGTCATCAGCATAATAAAGTTTAATAAAGAGACTCGTTAATATCGCTGTACATTACTGATGATAACGGCTTCTTTGTTTATAATGCATAACTGAAACATATAGGTGAACTAAGTGGGCAATTGTTCTGTGTTGGTTCACCACCATGATATGAGGTCTGTATGGACAAGGTGACAGTGTCTCTTTAACTGGTTCCCATAGTATACTGTAACAGGAAAAGGAAGAAAAGAGGTGTAACCTCTGCAGACAGAAAGGATTCTTTACCTTAAAGCTGTTAGTGAACCCACAGCAGTACAATCAGTCTGTATATGCAGTAAAGCATGCTGGTTATACTCACTGTGGAAGCTAACGGGTTAATCCTCTGCATTGTGTAAACACTGAGTCCGTAGTCACATACACATACTCACTCACAT
Organism: Staurois parvus; assembly: GCF_062004578.1. Taxonomy (NCBI): domain Eukaryota; kingdom Metazoa; phylum Chordata; class Amphibia; order Anura; family Ranidae; genus Staurois; species Staurois parvus. The sequence continues at coordinate 1,731,816 of NW_028319410.1, forward strand.
GCTTTCTCTCCTTGTGCAGGATGACAGGTCTGGTCTCCGCCCCCTTCTTCAGTTTTTTGCAGGCAGCTCATAGTGGGTGGAGTCAGCTGGGCCCCTCCCACAGCTCTGTTCTCTCTCCTTGTGCAGGATGACTGGTCTTGTCCCGCCCCCTCCTGTAGTTTTATCTGCAGGCAGTCTGTAGTGGGTGGAGCCTGCTGGGCCCCCCTACAGCTCTGCTTTCTCTTCTTTTGCAGGATGACTGGTCATGTCTCCACCCCCTCTAGTAGTTTTCTATAGTGGGTGGAGCCTGGTGGGCCCCTCCTACAGCTCTGCTCTCTTTTCTTGTGCAGGATGACTGGCCATGTCTCCGCCCCCTCCTGTAGTTTTCTGTATTGGGTGGAGCCTGCTGGGCCCCTCCTACAGCTCTGCTCGCTTTCTTTGTGCAGGATGACTGGTCATGTCTCCGCCCCCTCTAGTAGTTTTCTATAGTGGGTGGAGCCTGCTGGGCCCCTCCTACAGCTCTGCTCGCTTTCTTTGTGCAGGATGACTGGTCATGTCTCCGCCCCCTCTAGTAGTTTTCTATAGTGGGTGGAGCCTGTTGGGCCCCTACTACAGCTCTGCTCTCTTTTCTTGTGCAGGATGACTGGTCACGTCTCTGCCCCCTCTAGTAGTTTTCTATAGTGGGTGGAGCCTGCTGGGCCCCTCCTACAGCTCTGCTCTCTTTCTTTGTGCAGGGTGACTGGTCACATCTCCGTCCCCTCCTGTAGTTTTCTATAGTGGGTGGAGCCTGCTGGGCCCCTCCTACAGCTCTGCTCTCTTTTCTTGTGCAGGGTGACTGGTCACGTCTCCGCCCCCTCCTGTAGTTTTCTATAGTGGGTGGAGCCTGCTGGGCCCCTCCTACAGCTCTGCTCTCTTTCTTTGTGCAGGGTGACTGGTCATATCTCAACCCCGTCCTGTAGCTTTCTATAGTGGGTGTGGCCTGCTGGGCCTCTCCCACCACTCCTCTCTGTACAGCACAGTGATGATGTCACTGCTACATTTACAATGTAATATCTGGGTTTGCAAAGGCACACAAAGTGGATTTACAATACTTCTATTGAGGAATATATTTCAAAGAAATATTTTGTGACCGGGGTCCAACTTTAAATCGTAAGCGCTCGCAGATTGCGGTCGGCAGCGTGCGTTTTTGCTGCCGGACACACGCGAGACGTCCCTGCGGTGGTGAGATCTGATATTTCCTGGAGGATGAAGGTTGCGGCGGCACGCCTCCATCACCTCCCATCACTCACCTCCCCGGCGGCAGGCTGGGTACATCGTCCGCGGAGAACTCGCTTCAATCAAAGGCTCTCCCAACTCCTGCTGATTCATGTCCTCCTCGCTATTATTCAGGCTGTCTGTACCAATGAGTGGAATCAGCACTGCTGGAGTCATCGCTGAATTATGAACACCTCAGGAATGCCGCGGTCAAAGACGCCGCGCGGTCACATTGCAGGAAATAGCCCTTAAAGGGGAACTCCGCTTTCTCAATCAACGAGCGATTTGTAATCCTTATGCTGCTAGCATTAGTAACTAGATCGGAAGGTCGATTATATTTACTAGTTTAAAACTTTTTTTTTTCAGTTACTTCCTGGTTTCTGGCCTAGGCCAAAAAAAAAATTGTCATACATCCCAGGAGTCTTCAGTTCTCAGCTAAACACACCCTCCTGCATGCCTGCCTGAGCTAAGGGCAGATGGATTCCAGGAAGTAAATGCTACATGAATCATCTGCCCTGACTCAAGATGGCTGCAGCTAGAAATGGGGATTTTTTTTTCGAAGCATGGAGACGCGGATGGATGGGGGGAGTTTACTTAACAATGAATTAAATAGTATTTTTGGTTTGTGGTGCTCAGATGCTGTGTGGTTTCCCTTTAAAGGGGTGGATCCAGACAGACGGGTAACACGCTTGTCCAGGGATGACTTTACCTTCTACAAGCACATACAGCTCACTATATGACATTGGATAAAGGTCAGTCTCCCCTCCCCCAGTGATCAGACTGTACATTGTAATTTTGTAGCAAGTCACAAGGTGAGGAGCAGCAGCAAGGGGCTGATCTGTGTCTGACATTTGTGATTAAACTGCCAAAAATGCCAGGTCTGGGGAGAGCAGATATAGTGAATGCAGGGTCCGAGGAGAGCGGATATAGTGAATGCAGGGTCCGGGGAGAGCGGATATAGTGAATGCGGGGTCCGGGGAGAGCGGATATAGTGAATGCGGGGTCTGGGGAGACTGGATATAGTGAATGCAGGGTCCAGGGAGAGCGGATATAGTGAATGCGGGGTCCAGGGAGAGTGGATATAGTGAATGCAGGGTCCGGGGAGAGCGGATATAGTGAATGCGGGGTCCGGGGAGACCGGATATAGTGAATGCAGGGTCTGGGGACAGCGGATATAGTGAATGCAGGGTCCGGGGAGAGAGGATATAGTGAATGCAGGGTCAGGGGAGACCAGATATAGTGAATGTGGGGTCCGGGGAGAGGGGATATAATGAATGCAGGGTCCGGGGAGAGGGGATATAATGAATGCGGGGTCCAGGGAGAGCGGATATAGCGAATGCGGGGTCCGGGGAGAGCGGATATAGTGAATGCAGGGTCCGGGGAGAGGGGATATAATGAATGCAGGGTCCAGGGAGAGCGGATATAGTGAATGCGGGGTCAGGGGAGAGTGGATATAGTGAATGCAGGGTCCGGGGAGAGCGGATATAGTGAATGCGGGGTCCGGGCAGAGCGGATATAGTGAATGCAGGGTCCGGGGAGAGCAGATATAGTGAATGCAGGGTCCAGGGAGAGCGGATATAGTGAATGCAGGGTCCGGGGAGAGGGGATATAGTGAATGCGGGGTCCGGGGAGAGCGGATATAGTGAATGCAGGGTCCGGGGAGAGGGGATATAATGAATGCGGGGTCCGGGGAGAGCGGATATAGTGAATGCGGGGTCAGGGGAGAGTGGATATAGTGAATGCGGGGTCCGGGGAGAGCGGATATAGTGAATGCAGGGTCCGGGGAGAGCGGATATAGTGAATGCGGGGTCCGGGCAGAGCGGATATAGTGAATGCAGGGTCCGGGGAGAGCAGATATAGTGAATGCAGGGTCCAGGGAGAGCGGATATAGTGAATGCAGGGTCCGGGGAGAGGGGATATAGTGAATGCGGGGTCCGGGGAGAGCGGATATAGTGAATGCGGGGTCCGGGGAGAGCGGATATAGTGAATGCAGGGTCCGGGGAGAGCGGATATAGTGAATGCGGGGTCCGGGGAGACTGGATATAGTGAATGCAGGGTCCGGGGAGACTGGATATAGTGAATGCGGGGTCCGGGGAGAGGGGATATAGTGAATGCGGGGTCCGGGGAGATCGGATATAGTGAATGCGGGGTCCGGGGAGTCCAGATATAGTGAATGCAGGGTCCGGAGAGACCGGATATAGTGAATGTGGGGTCCGGGGAGAGCGGATATAGGGAATGCAGGGTCCGGGGAGAGCGGATATAGTGAATGCAGGGTCCGGGGAGAGCGGATATAGTGAATGCAGGGTCCGGGGAGAGCGGATATAGTGAATGCAGGGTCCGGGGAGAGCGGATATAGTGAATGCAGGGTCCGGGGGGAGCGGATATAGTGAATGCGGGGTCCGGGGGGAGCGGATATAGTGAATGCGGGGTCCGGGGGGAGCGGATATAGTGAATGCAGGGTCCGGGGAGAGCGGATATAGTGAATGCAGACCGATGACATCAGCCTAGACAACGGCTGGAGCTCAGCATGGCTTTGCTGTCTCTGGAATGACACAATCACATCAGTTCTGGTTCCTGTGCAGGTTTTGGCCTTTTTTGTATAATTCAGTTGAAGTAGATGGTGACCCCGGATGATGCCAGAATAAAGATGGTGTCGTCCTTCTGGAGACAGAATGGAGATTAGTACCTAGAGCCGGTGAACTAACATACTACTTGTCATGCACGCACCTAACAAAGAAAACAACAATCCTACGCTCGGTCCGCTTTTTATTATTGGCGCCGGGGATGACTGCGCTCGCTACAATGTAACAATCCGCCTCTTCATCGCTCTCTTGGCTTTGCAGATAGAAGTTAAGCATCCTGGTCATTGGAAACCACCAGAGACCCAGACTAAGTATACGACTTGTCAGGCTGATTGCAATGTTTTATATCTCCTCTATGACAGAAAATGGCTCTCAATCCCTTCAGCGATGTTTTATTTTTAGAGCGGTTTAAAAAAAAAAAAAAAAACGCATAATTTGGATCGCTTTTCTGACACTTATGTGAGCAGCTCTAAAAATGACTTTATTTAACATAAAAATATCCAATTAAGGCTTTATTCAGAGAAAAACGTTCTATTTTTTTCTCCCGCCATGGAAAAAAAAAAAAGTTATTAAAAAATGCGCGCTTTTTTTTTTTTTTTTTGTTTACTTTAAGTCTTTGTTAATTACAAGTATCTGAGCGCTTTATTGTCTGCGCGTTAAGCTACAAAAATCTTAAAGCGACAGTTCTTAATAGTCTGTGAAAAGTTGATTATCTCAAATTAACAAGGTTGAGAAGCCGCTCTTCTCGTCTTTATGAGTCTTTTTAGCGATCTCGCGACGCTAACAGGAGGTTTGAGCGACGAAAGAGGGGGGGAGGGGGGAGCTAGGTGGCCGATTTTTTTAAGGAGTCATTTTCTCCATAGTCTGTGTTCATTTTAAGCACTTCCTGCCCGGCCTGTTCTAATAATACAGCTAGGAGGGTGCTGTGTTGTTCATAGGACGTCCTCGCGCTCGCGTGCCTCGTGTACACCCTAGGAGCCACACAGAGGCACAATCTGCAACCCTCTGTGACACAATAAAACACTGTGCCCTGCTGACCAATCACAGCAATCACTGTTACAGTAGAAAGCAATGCTGTCATTGTTTATTACTGTGTGGGCTCTATGATTGGTCACAGCGGCCCTGTACCATGTCAGAGCTGCGATCAATCACAACATCACAGTAGTCAACAAGGTTTCATGAAAGGCTTACCGATCGCCTGTTATAATAATACGGCTAGCAGGGTGCTGTGTTGTTCATAGGACGTCCTCGCGCTCGCGTGCCTCGTGTACACCCTAGGAGCCACACAGAGGCACAATCTGCAACCCTCTGTGACACAATAAAACACTGTGCCCTGCCCTGCTGACCAATCACAGCAATCACTGTTACAGTAGAAAGCAATGCTGTCATTGTTTACTACTGTGTGGGCTCTATGATTGGTCACAGCGGCCCTGTACCATGTCAGAGCTGCGATCAATCACAACATCACAGTAGTCAACAAGGTTTCATGAAAGGCTTACCGATAAAAGGCTTGCCGATCGCCTGTTATAATAATACGGCTAGCAGGGTGCTGTGTTGTTCATAGGACGTCCTCGTGCTCGCGTGCCTCGTGTACACCCTAGGAGCCACACAGAGGCACAATCTGCAACCCTCTGTGACACAATAAAACACTGTTCCCTGTCCTGCTGACCAATCACAGCAATCACTGTTACAGTAGAAAGCAATGCTGTCATTGTTTACTACTGTAAGGGGCTCTATGATTGGTCACAGCGGCCCTGTACCATGTGAGAGCTGCGATCAATCACAACATCACAGTAGTCAACAAGGTTTCATGAAAGGCTTACCGATGAAAGGCTTACCGATCGCCTGTTATAATAATACGGCTAGGAGGGTGCTATGTTGTTCATAGGACGTCCTCGCGTGCCTCGTGCACACCCTAGGAGCCACACAGAGGCACAATCTGACACCCTCTGTGTCACCTGGACACAATAAAACACTGTGCTCTGCCCTGCTGACCAATGACAGCAATCACTGTTACAGTAGAAAGCAATGCTGTCATTGTTTATTACTGTGTGGGCTCCGTGATTGGTCACAGCAGCCCTGTACCATGTGAGAGCTGTGATCAATCACAACATCACCGTAGTCAGCAAGGTTTCATGAAAGGCTTACTGATGAAAGGCTCACCGATTGCCTGTTATAATAATACGGCTAGGAGGGTGCTCTGTTGTTCATAGGACGTCCTCGTGCTCGTGTGCCTCGTGCACACCCTAGGGGCCACACAAGAGGCACAATCTGCAACCCTCTGTGTCCCCCGGACACAACTGAACACTGTTCCCTGCCCTGCTGACCAATGACAGCAATCACTGTTACAGTAGAAAGCAATGCTGTCATTGTTTACTACTGTGTGGGCTCCGTGATTGGTCACAGCGGCCCTGTACCATGTGAGAGCTGCGATCAATCACAACATCACAGTAGTCAACAAGGTTTCATGAAAGGCTTACCAATAAAAGGCTTAACGATCGCCTGTTATAATAATACGGCTAGGAGGGTGCTGTGTTGTTCATAGGACGTCCTCGCGCTCGCGTGCCTCGTGCACACTCTAGGAGCCACATAGAGGCACAATCTGACACCCTCTGTGTCACAATAATACACTGTGCTCTGCCCTGCTGATCAATCACAGCAATCACTGTTACAGTAGAAAGCAATGCTGTCATTGTTTACTACTGTGTGGGCTCCGTGATTGGTCACAGCGGCCTGTACCATGTGAGAGCTGTGATCAATCACAACAGCACAGTAGTCAACCAGGTTTCATGAAAGACATACCGATTGCTTATGGTAGTCTTTACCACTGTTATAAGCAATCACAGACAAAAAAACAAATCCTGATCACTTCCCCAGATCAGTGCAGTGGCTCTACAATGACAATGTACTGATCTGCTGAAAGTATGTAAAAAAAAAGAAAAGAAAAAGATTGTAAAGAAAAAAAAAATTCTAAAATTTTTTTTTCCAAAAAATTGTCACAAAAAAGTTACAACTTCAAAACTCACCTTGCTTCTTACTAAAAAACAAACCTTGGGGTGTCTTCTTTCCAAAAAGGGGTCGTTTGGGGGGCATTTTACTGTCCTGGCATTTTAAGGCCTCAAGAAATGAGACTCAAATGACTCATCAATTTTTATAAAAATCTCACACAGACTAAATCACAGTGATTACAGTAAATAATGCTGTCATTGTTTACTACTGTGTGGGCTCCGTGATTGGTCACAGCGGCCCTGTACCATGTGAGAGCTGCAATCAATCACAGTAGTCAACAAGGTTTCATGAAAGGCTTACCGATCGCTTAGTGCAGTGATTATCAATGTTATAAGCAATCACAGAAAAAAAAAAAAAAAATCCTGATCACTTCCCCAGATCAGTAGACTACAGTGACACTGTACAGCTCTGCTGAGAGTATGTAAAAAAAAAATGAAAAAGAAATAAAAGAAAAAGATTATAAAAAAAAAATATATAAAATTTATTTTTTTCCAAAAAATTGTTACAAAAAAATTACACCTTCAAAAACTCACCTTGCCTATTACTAAATAATAAACCTTGGGGTGTCTTCTTTCCAAAAAGGTTTTATTTGGGGGGTATTTTACCGCCTTGGCATTTTAAGGCCTCAAGAAATGAGACTCAAATGACTCATAAATTAAAAAAAAAAAAAACCCATAGTTTATAGACTCCATAAATTTCACACAGAAGAAATAACAGTGATCACAGTAAACAATGCTGTCATTGTTTACTACAGTGTGAGCTCCGTGATTGGTCGCAGTGGTCCTGTACCATGTGACAGCTGTGAACAATCACAACATCACAGTAGTCAACAAGGTTTCATGAATGTGAGCAATCACAGCGTAAAAAAGATCCCGATCACTTCCCCTGACACTCTGGTGACACTGTAATGCCCTTGTGACAATTGTGACAATATATAAAAACTTGTAAAAAACACAAAGAAAAAAATGATAAAATTTAATTGCTTTATTTTCCAAATGAATTGTGACAAAAAAATTACATCTTCAAAAAACTCCCCATATATCGTGACCTACTGTATGTATATACAGCCCTGCAGCCCTGTAGCAGTAGTTCTGGGGAACCGGCTAATAAATGACCAAACATGAGTATAAGTTGTAACAAGTTGTCACTGACGAAGGAATCGGCGCTCTTTCCCCGCGTTCTCTATTTGGATTTAGCGTTTTGCCGGAGTTCTGCGTTAGATCTTCGGGTCCCTCGCAGACATTCTGCTGCCAGTTGGCCGGCTCACGCAGAAGAGGTCACCGCACCCCGTGTACAGCGCTCCTCCTTTGGGGTCTTGTATCTTTGCTTCCAGCAGATGGTCAGGGTCGCAGCCTCTGCGTCCTCGGCTCGGTCAGGCTACGGCGATGCGGAACTACCCAACCGACTGGCCGTCGTGAATCAGAGATCGCTGCGCGGGATCTTTGGAGCATGTTTGTTCAGTTACAAAAAAGCCACGAAAATGCCTCTTCCCATTGAAATCAATGGAAAACGCCTGAAAAACACCTAAAAAACACCTGAAAAGCACCTCAAAAACGCTTCTTTGGTGCAGTTTGTCAACGCTTCCGATAAGTGTTTTTGGTGCAGTTTTTAAATGCTTCCAATAAGCGTTTTTGGTGCAGTTTTAAAACTCTTCGGTAAGTGTTTTTGGTGCAGTTTTAAAACGCTTTCGAGAAGCGTTTTTGGTGCAGTTTTTCAAAGCTTCCGAGAAGCGTTTTTGGTGCAGTTTTTAAACGTTTCCGAGAAGCATTTTTGGTGCAGTTTTAAAACGCTTCCGATAAGCGTTTTTGCTGCAGTTTTAAAACGTTTTTGAGAAGCATTTTTGGTGCAGTTTTTAAACGTTTCCAAGAAGCGTTTTTGGTGCAGTTTTTCAACGCTTCCAATAAGTGTTTTTGGTGCAGTTTTAAAACTCTTTCGAGAAGCGTTTTTGGTGCAGTTTTTAAACGGTTTCAAAAAGCGTTTTTGGTGCAGATTTTAAATGCTTCCGAGAAGCGTTTTTGGTGCAGTTTGACCTCCCCACCCTGCGCGCCGCGCGCCACAAGGACGGTTTATTTTGGTATTATTTCCGGCTAAAATGTATTTGTTTTGTGGTAGAGGTGACACCGATTGGCGGGACCCCAGTGCTGATCACATGACCAGTTGCTGAGTGGAGGTTATCCTGCATTTTGTTTTTTGATTAATTAAGTTTCATTAGCGCATAACATACTAAGAATGCTAAAGTGGTCTCTCAGCCCTCGTCATCACATGTCATTCAAGCATGCCTTAAAGACAAATGGAATCCTCTTAGGTTACTTTCACACGGAGGAGTTTTTGAAGCGCTTTTGCGCAAAAAAAAAACACCTGATAAAAGCTCACGAAAAATGCTTCCCTATGTATGTCTATGTATACTTTCACATTGAGGCGGTGCGCTTCCATTGCGGTGTAAATACTCCTGCTTGCGGGATCTTTGGAGCATGTTTGTGGTCAGGGTCACAGCCTCTGCGTCCTCGGCTCGGTCAGGCTACGGCGATGCGGAACTACCCGACCAACTGGCCGTCGTGAATCAGAGATCGCTGTGCAGGATCATTGGAGCATGTGTGTTCAGTTACAAAAAAGCCACAAAAATGCCTCATCCCATTGAAATCAATGGAAAGCGCCTGAAAAACACCTAAAAAACACCTGAAAAGCGCCTCAAAAACGCTTCTAAGAAGCTTCTTTGGTGCAGTTTTAAAACGCTTCTGCGAAGCGTTTTTGGTGCAGTTTTTGAACGCTTCCAAGAAATGTTTTTGGTGCAGTTTTTCAAAGCTTCCGAGAAGCATTTTTGGTGCAGTTTTTAAACGCTTCCAAGAAGCATTTTTGGTGCAATTTTAAAAGGCTTCCGATAATCATTTTGGTGCAGTTTTAAAACGTTTTCGAGAAGCATTTTTGGTGCAGTTTTTAAACATTTCCAAGAAGCGTTTTTGGTGCAGTTTTTATGTCATCCTTTAGAAAACACTCAGAAAACATGGCAAAAGTGTGGTAAAAATGCCTATCCATTTTTGTTGTGTTTTTGCGGCGGATCAGTGTGAAAGTAGTCTGTAATGAAGTCAGGCTGCTAGGACCCCCTCCTCAAACACGGCTCCAATCCAAAGCACTGTTCAGGCATTAAAAAGCTGTTGATTGGGAAAGAGCAAAGAGCTGATGAATGGGGAGAGAGGGGCTGGAACTGCACAGTAATCAGCAGCCACCTTGGCTTGCAGTAAGGGACTGAGTCTGAGAGGAACACTGGAAGGAGCAGCAGCTCAGCTGCGACACTGGCCTCAGACACTCAACATCTTCCTCTGTCCTTTCTACTTCCCCTCTGCCACCTTTCCCCTCAGCTGAAGGATCGTTCATGATGTGGCGGCATCCCGCGCACAGAGAATGCCGGCCTGTGCTGCACCCAGACGGCCTTAGATGGCAGTGGGCCCTAGGCCACCGCCTAGTTTGCCTAGTGGAAGCTCCGGCCCTGGCTCTGACACATCACTTGAACACTGCTTCAGTCAACAGTGCAGTTCAGGATGCAAAAGCTGGAAATATAACAGTGTTCAGGGGGGGCATGTTGGCCTGTTAGAGATCTGGACCCTTTTCTTGTGCGCTAGAGCGGAGGTCTGACTCTAGTGCTGCTCTGACACACCCACCCCGAGCACTGGTCCAATCATCAGTGCTGTTTAGGAAGCAAAAGCATATTAAAGGAGTGTTCAACAGTACAGATCAGGATTTAAAGAGCTGTTGATTAGAGCAGTGTTCAAGGAGGATATGTTGGCCTGCTAGAGATCTGGACCCTTTTCTTGTGCGCTAGAGCAGAGGTCTGACTCTTCTCGTGCTGCTCTGACACGCCCCGGAACACTGCTTCAGCCAACAGAACTGCTCAGAAAGCAAAGAGATGTTGATTAGAGCAGTGTTTAGGGGGACATGTTGGACTGCTGGAGATCTGGGCCCTTTTCTTGTCTGCTAGAGGTCTGACTCCTCTAGTGCTGCTCACAGATGTCCCCCAAACACTGGCCTAATCAACAAGCTGATCAGGAAGCAAAGAGCTGTTGATTTGAACAGTGTTCGGGGGGGAAAGTGAGACCACCAGAGAGCTGGTCCATTTACCTATATGTGAGAGCAGAGGTCCAACTCCTCTAGTGCTGCTCACACATGTCCCTTAAACACTGGCCCAATCAACAAGCTGCTCAGGAAGCAAGACCTGTTGATTAGAACAGCATTTGGTGGGGGCATGTTGGACTTCTGGAGATCTGGGCCCTTTTCTTGTGCGCTAGAGCAGAGGTCTGACTCTTCTAGTGCTGCTCTGACACACCCACCCCGAGCACTGGTCCAATCATCAGTGTTGTTTAGGAAGCAAAAGCTATATATTAGAGGAGTGTTCGGGAGGCATGCTAGAACACGGGAGAGTCGGGCCCTTCGCTTAGGTGGGAGAGCAGAGGTGTGACTCTTCTAGTGTTGCTCAGACAGACCACTTGAACATTGCCTCAATCAACAGTGCAGCTCAGGATTCAAAGAACTGTTGATTAGAGCAGTGTTCGGGGGGGAATGTGAGACCACCAGAGAGCTGGTCCATTTACCTATGTGTGAGAGCAGAGGTCTGACTCTTCTAGTGCTGCTGAGACACACCCACCCCGAGCACTGGTCCAATCATCAGTGCTGTTTCAGAAGCAAAAGCTATATATTAGAGGAGTGTTCGGGAGGCATGCTAGAACACAGGAGAGCCGGGCCCTTCACTAGGGTGGGAGAGCAGAGGTGTGACTCTTCTCGTGCTGCTCAGACAGACCACTTTAACATTGCTTCAGTCAACAGTGCAGCTCAGGATGCAAAGAGCTGTTAATTAGAGCAGTGTTCAGGAGGGGGGGCATGTTGGCCTGCTGGAGATCTGGGCCCTTTTCATGTGTGCTAGAGGTATAACTCTTCTAGTGCTGCTCACACATGTCCTCCAAACACTGGCCTAATCAACAAGCCACTCAGGGAGCAAAGAACTGTTGATTAGAACAGTGTTCTGGGGGAATGTAAGACCACCAGAGAGCTGGTCCATTTACTTATGTATAAGAGCAGAGGTATGACTCTTCTAGTGCTGCTCTGACACACCCACCCCGAGCACTGGTCCAATCATCAGTGCTGTTTAGGAAGCAAAAGCTGGAAATTAGAGGAATGGTCAGGAGGCATGCTAGAACACAGGAGAGCCGGGCCCTTCGCTTGGGTGGGAGAGCAGAGGTGTGACTCTTCTAGTGCTGCTCTGACAGACCACTTGAACATTGCTTCAGTCAACAGTGCAGCTCAGGATTCAAAGAACTGTTGATTAGAACAGCGTTGGGGGGGAATGTGAGACCACCAGAGAGCTGGTCAATTTACCTATGTGTGAGAGCAGAGGTCTGCCTCTTCAGGCGCTGCTCTGACCCCCCCCCCCCCCAGCACTGGTCTAATCATCAGTGCTGTTTAGGAAGCAAAAGCTGTATATTAGAGGAGCATTCAGGAGGCATGCTAGAGCACAGGAGAGCCGAGACCTTCACTAGGGTGGGAGAGCAGAGGTCTGACTCCTCTAGTGCTGCCTCTTCAGGCGCTGCTCTGACCCCCCCCCCCCAGCACTGGTCTAATCATCAGTGCTGTTTAGGAAGCAAAAGCTGTATATTAGAGGAGCATTCAGGAGGCATGCTAGAGCACAGGAGAGCCGGGCCCTTCACTAGGGTGGGAGAGCAGAGGTCTGACTCCTCTAGTGCTGCTCACTCCAAACACTGGCCTAATCAACAAGCCGCTCAGGAAGCAAAGAACTGTTGATTTGAACAGCATTGGGGGGGAAAGTGAGACCACCAGAGAGCTGGTCCATTTACGTATGTTTGGGAGCAGAGGTCTGACACTTCTAGTGCTGCTCTAACCCCCCCCAACCCCGAGCACTGGTCCAATCATTAGTGCTGTTTAGGAAGCAAAAGCTGTATATTAGAGGAGCATTCAGGAGGCATGCTAGAGCACAGGAGAGCCGGGCCCTTCACTAGGGTGGGAGAGCAGAGGTCTGACTCCTCTAGTGCTGCTCACACATGTCCTCCAAACACTGGCCTAATCAACAAGCCGCTCAGGAAGCAAAGAACTGTTGATTTGAACAGCGTTAGGGGGAATGTGAGACTACCAGAGAGCTGGTCGATTTACCTATGTGTGAGAGCAGAGGTCTGACTCTTCTAGTGCTGCTCTGACCCCCCCCCCACCCCGAGCACTGGTCCAATCATCAGTGCTGTTTCAGAAGCAAAAGCTATATATTAGAGGAGCGTTCAGGAGGCATGCTAGAACAAGGGAGAGCCGGGCCCTTCACTAGGGTGGTAGAGCAGAAGTCTGACTCTTCTCGTGCTGCTCAGACATGCCCTGGAACATTGCTTCAGCCAACAGTGCTGCTCACATAGTTGTTGATTAGAACAGAGTTGAAGGAGAACCTGAGACTGAAATGAGCTGCGCACTTCGCTTGTGTATGAGAGTCGAGGGCCGACTCCTCTGGGGGCATTTTAACCCTTCCTGGAGCAGACTGACACTACCAAATGAAGAGCGTTCGGTAGGGTTTAAAGGCGGATCTTCCCCCTCCCCACCCACTTCCCATCGTGCCACTCCCATTCCTTCTCTTCCGTCAAAGAATCAGACATTTTTTCAAGCCTTTTTTGCGAAAAAAAAATCAGATGCCTAGTGATTTTTCCTCTAGGCAGAGCCCTCCTTTACAGGCTGCCATACAAACATGCCTCTGTACGAAACAGCGTCCGAGCGCCCTCCTGTACAAACAAAAGCGTATTTTCGCATTGCGGCCACGAGTAACATTCTTTGGCGTTACGTGTTTACACTCGACTGTCAAGCAAGCCAACGCATCGATCACATACGGCAGGCAAATGACCCCCCCCCCCAAAAAAAAAAAAAAAAACTGCTATTTTGCTGCAGTCTAAATATTTATCAGCTCGAAGGAGATCTTGCTAAATATACCAACTGGTGGTTTTGTGGCTTGGTTTTTCATAGGTCGATTTTTTTTTTTTTTTTTTTTTTACGTTTGCGTCATGTGAGGCGGTCTCCTATGAGGAAGAAAAATTTGTTAAAAATAACATATCTGTGCAATGAACAGCCAAACAGAAACATCGGGGGGGGGGGGGGTGACACTGTACTGCTAGGGTGACAGTCTGTTATAAAAAAAAAAAAAATAATATGAAAAAAAATCAAATAAAAATTTAAAATTAATTAAATTTTTTTATTTTTACTAAAAAGATAGCTGTATACATTTTGGCCAAAATTTATGAAGAAAGATTATTTATTTGCTATTCACAACAGCCTTGTACCATGTGACAAGCTGTGACCAATCACAGCTCACACAGTATTTCTCAAGAATGCAGCCAGAGAGGAGAAATGATTGCTTTTACAGCTTTAATGGGTGTAAAAGCAATCAGTGTAAACGAAAAAAAAAAAAATCTTCATCACCCCCCACAAGTAGTACAGTGTCACTGTACTGCTAGGGTGACAGTCTGTTAACCCCCCCCCCCCCCCCAAAAAACAAATAATAATATGAAAAAAAATTAAATAAAAATTTAATTTTTTTTTTTTAAATAGAATTTTTGGTTATAAACTACTTTGGGTTATTTATTAATTTTTACTAAAAAGATAGCTGAATACATTTTGGCCAGGATTTATGAAGAAAGGGTATTTATTTGCAAAATGTTATAAGAAAAACACTTTTTTGTCAAAATGTTTGGACTTTTTCATTTATATAGCAAAAAAATAAATACCACCAAGTTAAAGTTTTATCTATCTAAAAATGAATGCTAAAAAATGTCACATGGGTACAGTGTTGCATGACCGCGCAATTGTCATTCAAAGTGTGACAGCGCTGAAAGCTGAAAATTGGCCTGGACAGGAAGGGGGTAAAAGTGTCCGGACTGGAAGGGGGGGGAAGTGTCTGGACCGGAAGGGGGGGAAAGTGTCCGGACCGGAAGGGGGTGAAAGTGTCCGGACTGGAAGGGGGTGAAAGTGTCTGGACAGGAAGGGGGGGAAAGTGTCCGGACTGGAAGGGGGAGGGGGAAGTGTCCGGACTGGAAGAGGGTGAAAGTGTCCGGACTGGAAGGGGGGGAAAGTGTCCGGACTGGAAGGTGGTGAAAGTGTCCAGACTGGAAGGGGGTGAAAGTGTTCGGACTGGAAGGGGGGGGAAAGTGTCCGAACTGGAAGGGGGGGAAAGTGTCCGGACTGGAAGAGGGTGAAAGTGTCCGGACTGGAAGGGGGTGAAAGTGTCCGGACCGGAAGGGGGTGAAAGTGTCCGGACTGGAAGGGGGGGAAAGTGTCCGGACTGGAAGGGGGGGAAAGTGTCCAGACTGGAAGGGGGTGAAAGTGTACGGACTGGAAGGGGGTGAAAGTGTCCAGACTGGAAGGGGGGGGAAAGTGTCCGGACTGGAAGGGGGTGAAGTGTCCGGACTGGAAGGGGGTGAAAGTGTCCGGACTGGAAGGGGGGGAAAGTGTCCGGACTGGAAGGGGGTGAAAGTGTCCGGACTGGAAGGGGGGGAAAGTGTCCGGACTGGAAGGGGGTGAAAGTGTCCGGACTGGAAGGGGGTAAAAGTGTCCGGACTGGAAGGGGGGGAAAGTGTCTGGACCGGAAGGGGGTGAAAGTGTCCGGACCGGAAGGGGGGGAAAGTGTCCGGACTGGAAGGGGGGGGAAAGTGTCCGGACTGAAAGTGGTTAATGTTCTTCCTTATATTGTACGTATAAATATACCAACTGGTGGTTTTGTGGTTTGGTTTTTCACAGGCCAATTTATTTTTTTTAATTTTTTTTATGTTTGCGTCATCATGTGACACGGCCTCCTATGAGGAAGAAAAATTAGTAAAAAATAACGTGTCTGTGCAATGAACAGTCCAAACAGAAACATCGGGGGGTATGGGCCCTTAGGCCGCGCTCACGCCTCGAAGCTCCAAAAACGCTCGAGGAGCAAAAAATCAGTTTATTCTCAATGGAGACGGTTCACATCTCCACTCCAAGTCGCCTGAAGCCGAACGCCTGAAGCTCAAACAAGTTCTGGAGCTTTTTTTTGCAGCTCAAATTGGGCAGATTTGCACATTTTGGTGAGTTTTTATTCCCATAGAAATGAATGGATGTGCGCGTTTCGTCGTGAGTTTTTGCGTGATTTTCTGCAAAAATGAAAAAAAAAATAGTATACTGAATAGATAAATGTAAAATAAATAAATAAAAATCATCATGAATAAATAATAATCACTTCTGACATCATTGCTTACTATGTGTGAAATCTGTGAATGATCACAGAGATCACATGGTACAGGGCTATTCACAACAGCCTTGTACCATGTGACAAGCTGTGACCAATCACAGCTCACACAGTATTTCTCAATGGCTGCAGGAATGCAGCCAGAGAGAAGGAGAAATTATTGCTTTTACAGCCTGTATGGGTGTAAAAGCAATCAGTGCAAAAAAAAATAAAAAATAAAAATAAATCTTCATCACCCTCCACAAGTAGTACAGAGCCACAGAACAGTACAGTAATCCAATTTTTTTTTTATCTGATGTGGCCCAATTCAATTGGACCTGATATTTAGAGAAAACAAAATAATAGAATTTTTTTTATTGAATATCTCATTCAAAGTGAACAAATTTGATTGTATCTGAGTTTGAAAGGCAAAAAAAAAATTTGACATTTTTTTGTCATTGAAAATCTTATCCGAAGTGGGCCAATCCAACTGAATCTGAGTTTTACAGAAAAAAATAATCCAATTTTTTTAATTTAATATCTCAACTGAAGTGGGTCAATCCAATTGGACATGAGTTTTAAAGAAAAAAAAAAATCTGATTTTTTTTTTTTTGTTGAGCATCTCATCTGAAGTGGCCCAATCCATCTGAACCTGAGTTTTAGAGAAAAAAAAAATAGGATTTTTTTAATTGAATATCTCATTCAAAGTGAACCAATTTGATTGGATCTGAGTTTTAAAGGCAAAAAAAAAATCTGAATTTTTTTTGTCACTGAATATCTCATCCAAAGTGGGCCAATCCAATTGGATCTGAGTTTTACAGAAAAAAAAATAATCCAAATCTGATTTTTTTTTTTTACTGAGTATCTCATCTGAAGTAGACCAATCCGATTGGATCTGAGTTTAAAGAAAAATGTTTTAAAAATTGGATTTTTAAAAAAAAAATAATAATTTCTCATTCAAATCCGATCAGATCTGAGTGTTAATGAAAAAAAAAAATAGTATTTTGTTTTTTGTTGAATTTCTCATCCAAAGTTGGTCAATCCGATCAGATTTGAGTTTTTAAAGAAAATAAAATAGTTTATTTTTTATTGAATATCTCATCTGAAATGGGCCAATCTGAGTTTGTTTTTCCAGCTACTCGCCATAAATGTTTTTTTTTTCCCTGGATAAATCCACTTCTTTACAGTCCTACAATCTTTTTTTTTTTTTTTTTTTTCTCTCTCTTTAATAAATCAGGCCCCTGCGACGCTAACTGAATTGTAAGGCGCACCGCAGCGCGTTCCTCCCAGACCTCGGCGTATTAATGTAATGTCTTGGTCTAAATATTTCTTTGCCGCTTAGAGAATTTACTCTGCTTAATGTACTTCTTTTAAGGGTCCGTCTCCCGCCGTGCTCATTATGTACTATCAGGGACGGCTTTTATATTTCAAGAGGGGAGGGTGATATATTTCCGTCGCGAAAGGAGTCGCTTTAACAACAGTTCACTATCAATATGCATGATTTTTAAAATGACAATTAAATAGGCGAATTGCGCACAAGATAATTTTAAATAAGTAGTGCCCATTTGTAACTTGGCACGCCGAACGCAGGACTTATTGCTGTGCCTTTAGGGAAGCCAGTCCATTAATCAAATGTAATTTCCTCCCATTGTTAGTAAATAAATAACCCGGCTTTTTTTTTTTTTTCTTTTTTTTACTTCCCCCTTTTTTTTCTGTATATCTCTTAAAGGAACAGGCCCGCCCCGTGCGGAGAGATCTATTTGACCGTTTCGCTTAAGGCCTTTAATTTTTCTTGATTAAGCGCCTAATTGTAAAAACTTCATTTTTTTTTATTTTACTGGTAAAAAAAAAAAAAAAAAAAGAAAGCGCGGGTTATTTTCAGGCCTAATTAAAACGGTTACCTTGGTGAATTCTGTGACATTGTGTTATTGAAGGGTCTTCTTATATTTTTTATGCATGGGATTTTAGATAAATTGAGGAAATGGGTTTCTTTGTAACAAGATGTTTCATTTTTTTTTTCTTCTTGGTTAAAGAGGGACTATTCGGTCGTTCAGTATAGGGCCCATCGACTTCACTTTGTTGCGCTATCACGCATGACACCACGTTCGCCTTGAGGAATGCCGTCAAAACGCACCGTTGCAGTTTTGCGGGTTGTCGTGCTTTACTGCACTGAAGTGGTAAAGTATAATAACCCATTAGGGTCTGTTCACCGCATCTTGTTGCATTACCGCGCGTGATAGCGCAACGTGTGCAGTGCCGCAACGCATGTTTGTCGGAGGGTGTCTTGGGGTGTCGTTCTGAATGAATGAAATGGCATTGCACCAACATCATTACCGCAACAAAATTAGGCGAAAGGGACCCTAAATCGGTTCTAACAGCAGAAAGGATGAAAAGTATAATAACCCATTAGGGCCCGTTCATACCATTGCGGGGGAGACAGGGGCGGACTGACAACGCATGGGGCCCCCGGGCAATAGGGGATCATGAGGCCCCTGTGTCCTTGCCCAAACTCAAAAAAGCCTATGAAAAAGGTACCAGGGGCATCTCATGGGGCCCCCTACTAACCCTGGGCCCTCGGGCAGTGCCCGAATTTCCAAATGGTCAGTCCGCCCCTGGAGGCCGGGGAGATTTACTAAAGCTGGTTCATGCAGAATCCGGTGCAGCTGTGCATGGTGCACCTCTGTAGAGAGAGAAATGCTTAGGGTCTCAGGGGGCATGTCACACCTCTGCGGACAGTGAAGAACTATAGATCCAAAGGGGAATCTTGGACCTCTGCATAGAGAGGAGGACTATAGGTCTCTGGGGACAAGTTCGACCTCTGCCGAGAAAGCAGAACTATAGGTCTCAGGGGGCTTGTCGGACTTCTGCAAAGAGAGAAGAACTATATTCATCTGGGGGGCATTTTGGACCTCTGCAGAGAGAGAACTATAGGTCTCTGGGGGCCAGTTAGACCTCTGCAGAAAGAGGAGAACTATAGGTCTCTGGAGGCCAGCTGGACCTCTGCACAAAGAGAAGAACTATAGGTCTCCAAGGACCAGCTGGACCTCTGCGGAAAAAGAACTATAGGTCTCCGGGGGCCAGTTGGACCTCTGCAGAGAGAGGAGAACTATAGGTTTCACAGGGGCATGTCAGACCTCTGTGGAGAGAGAAGAGCTATGAATCTCGGGGCATTTCACACCTCTGTGAAGAGTGGAAAACTATAGGTCTCAAGGGGCATGTTAGACCTCTGCAGAGAGAAGAGAACTAGAGATGTCTGGGGACATGTTGGACCTCTACAGAGAGAGAGGAGAACTATAGGTGTCTGGGGGGGCGTGTTTGTTTTCTGCAGAGAGAGGAGAACTATAGGTCTCCTGGAGGATGTTGGACCTCAGCAGAGAGAGGAGAACCTTTAATCCTCTGCGGGGCATGTTGGATGTCTGCAGAGTGGAGAACTATAGGTATCCAGGGGAATGTTGGACCTCTGCAGAGAGAGGAGAAATATCTATAGGTCTCCATCTGGGGGGGACGTTGGACCCGTGCAGAGAGATGAGAACTATAGGTCTCAGGGGCATGAAGGACCGCTACAGAGAGAGGAGAACTATAGATGTCTGGGGTGGGGGCATGTTGGACATCTGCATAGGGGGAGATCTACAAGTCCCTTGGGGGAATAGCAGACCTCTGCAGAGAGAGGAGAACTATCTATAGGTCTCTGTCTGGGGGGGGGCATGTTGGACCTCTGCAGAAAGAGGAAAACTACAGGTCCCTTGGGGGGCATGTTGGACCTCTGCAGAGAGAGTGGAACTATCTATAAGTTTTCAGGGGTTGGCATGTAGGACCTCTACAGAGAGAGAACTATAGGTCTCAGGGGGGCATGTTGGACCTTTGCAGAAAGAGGAGAACGATAGGTCTCTGGGGAGCTTGTTGGACCTCTGCAGAGAGAAGAACTATCTATAGGTTTCGAGGGGGGGGCGGGACATGTTGGATGCCTGCAGAGAGAGGAGAATTATAGGACTCTGGGAGGAATGTTGGACCTCTACAGAGAGAGCGGAACTGTCTATAAGTTTTCAGGGGTTGGCATGTAGGACCTCTGCAGAAAGAGGAGAACTATCTATAGGTTTTGAGGGGGGGGGCGGGACATGTTGGATGTCTGCAGAGAGAGGAGAATGATAGGACTCTGGGAGGAATGTTGGACCTCTACAGAGAGAGGAGAACTATCTATAGGTTTTTTTTTTTTGAGGGGGGGGGCATGTTGGACCAATGCAGAGAGAGGAGAACGATAGGTCTCTGGGGGGAATGTTGGATCTCTGCAGAGAAAGGAGAACTATCTATATGTTTCGGGGGGAGGGCATGTTGGACCTATGCAGAGAGAGGAGAATGATAGGACTCTGGGAGGAATGTTGGACCTCTGCAGAGAGAGGAGAAGTATCTATAGTTTTTTTTTGGGGGGGGCATGTTGGACCTATGCAGAGAGAGGAGAACGATAGGTCCCTTGGGGGAATAGCGGACCTCTGCAGAGAGGGGAGAAGTATCTATAGGTTTCGGGGGGAGGGCATGTTGGACCTATACAGAGAGAGGAGAACGACAGGTCCCTGGGGGGCATGTCTGACCACTGTGGTGAGAGGAAAACTATAGGATGCTGGGGGGCATGTTAGAGCTCTGCATAGAGATCTATAGGTCTATGGAGTGCATGTCGGATCTCTGCAAAGATACCACTGCTTCCACACATACAGAACAGGTCCTCTGCAGCAGGGGACAGGCTTTTCTACTCATGCTGTGGCTGTTTTCTAAACAAAACAAACTGCAAGACTTTGTTCACCTTCTGTGTTGAGATCCAAGAAAGACTTACATACTGGCAAAAAATTTGAGCCTCTAGCCACCGGCTGAACATACAGCACGTCCGCGCGGCCAATCCGATGATTATTTTTTAAATCATCCAGGCAGCTTGTTTCTTCGCTCCTCTCCACATACATTAATCTTCCTTCTTGTTGAATTAGCAGTTTATTTTCTATAGAATATCCATAATTTGTGCTGTTTGATTTTTGTCAATATGAAGATGAACTATCTGCCATCTGTGACCTATCTGTAATATAATGTGACCTTATCCTCTTCTGCCGTGCAACCGATTTAACTCCTTCGCTGCGGAGAGGCCGACGAGCCCCGGAGTAGACTTTAAGGTGGAATCTGAGACTCTGCTACATAAGTAGAACGTCGGGGAAACCAATACTTTATTGGAAGCAATTCACAGTGAGCATGCACCGAGCCGGTAAATGGGATGAATACAGAAGAGCTCTGCTAAGTAATTCTACTGCAGAACATACACTATATTGCCCAAAGTATTGGCCCCGCCCTCCCAATCATGTGAGTCAGGTGTTCCAATCCCCTCCATGGCCACAGGTGTATACACTAAAGCCCCTAGGCATGCAGACTGCTTCTACACACATTGGTGAAAGAATGGGTCGCTCTCAGGAGCTCAGTGACTCCAAGCGTGGTCCTGTGATAGGTGGCCACCTGTGCAATAAGTCCATCCGTGACATTTCCTGGCTACTAAATATTCCACGCTCAACTGTTAGTGGGATTATAACAAAGTGGGAGCAACTGGGAACAACAGCAACTCAGCCACCAAGTGGTAGGCCACGTCAGATGACAGGACGGGGTCAGCACATGCTGAAGCGCACAGTGCGCAGAAGTCGCCAACTGTCTGCAGAGTCAATAGCTAAAGACCTCCAAACTTGGTGTGGCCTTCAGATGAGCCCAACAACAGTGTGTCCCAGCACACATGTCTGGTACTCACGGAAAGGTCCCGATCTCCTCTTTCGATCGGGACCTTTCCCGATCATGTGACCGCCGTGACAGTGCATCACAGCGGTCACATGACCCTACACCCCGCCCTGCCTCCCGGCTTCTGGAACCCTTAAAGGGCCGGGAGGCGCTGGTGTGAAGGGGTTAAACACCTTTTAGCAAATTGAAAGTATATATTGTACGGCACTTTATTTCCAGGTTGACACTTTATCAGGGAAGGGACTTTTTTTAGTTCCTAACTCTGACAATCTCGAAATCTTAGGAGCCGCGGTATGATTATGCTCCAAAGATCAGCACCACGTTTCCGAAAAAACGATCAAATAAAATAAAAAATCTCTTTAGTAAGATAAAAGGCGACGTTATGCTACCAAAATATCTAAGGTCATACGTGACGTGTAATCTATCCAGACATCAGACGGATGCTTATTGGTTTTCTGGGGGATAAAAATGCCTATTTGTCACAATGTATCTCTATACTGTTCAACCAATGAGCACGGGAGGAACGTCCTACAGAAAAGAGATACATTTGTAGTTCCCCTACCATCGAGAAAAATATATATTATATAATATATAAATATATAAAAAAAATATAAAGAAAAACATAAATATTTTAATAATTTTATTATAATCAATATAATACAACAATATCATATACATTACTACCATAAATGATTATAAAGAATATACAAAATAATATATTTTAAATATAATAAATCATTTTAATCTAACTATATTATTATAATGCAACTTAATAAATATAACATAATAAATAATTATAATAAAAGTAAAAAGTGTCCTTCGAAAGTCACGCCATGAAACAGATTTTTTTTGTTTGTTTCCATATCCGAATTGCTAATTATGGAAAGTGTTTAAAAATGAAGTTCTTTTTTTTTATAATTTTTTTTTTATTTGTTTGGTCCATTGCGTAGCCTGTAATTTCGGCATTTTCTCCAAAAGTCCAGATGTCCAGAAGCATCTTTGATAATGTATTAATCCAATTTTCATGCGATTACTCTATATCATTATCGACTAAATTCTAATTTATGCAGAGCAGCCGTGGGTATGACTCCGCTTTGAAAGACTAATGACGTTTTCATTAAAATGGGGCATTGTTTTTAGCCAGCAGATGCACACAAGCAGTATGAACAATCTGTGACCTGTACTCTTTCATAAAGACATGTTTTAGAGAACTGTTTAAAAGGGCAATTGCGTTTTCAGTCTCCTGCGCTCTCTTTCACGCGCTATTTTGTTCTCTCTTTATCTCTCCCTGTGCTGCCTGTTATAGAATCTCCTTTTTTATCTTTCCATCTCTCTGTCTCTCTCCCTTCTTTCTCTTTCCTACACTCTGTCTCTTTTCACTTTCTCACCATCTGTCTCTTTTTTCTGTGACCCCCCCCATTCTGTTTATACATTTTATTTTATTCTTTCCATCTCTCTGTTTTTTATTTCAATCTTTCTATCCTTTTTATCCTCCCCTCTCTCTTTTTTTATCTATCCCTCCTTGTTTGATCTCTCTCTCTTTATTTCCCTTTCCTTATCTCTCTTTTTTTCTCCCTTTTTGTTTCCCTCCTCCTTCCCCATAGTTTATTCTCCACTACTAATTCTCTCCTCTCTCTCTCTCTTTTTTAATCCCTCTTTCTCTTTTCATACTTCATGTTTTCTCCTCTCTGCCTCTCTCTTTCACTTTCTGTCTTTCTGTTCATTTCTCTTTTTTCCTTCTGCCTTTCTTCACTTCTCTCTCTCATTCTCTCTTTGTTTCTTAATCTAGTCCTTGTTCTCGCTCTCTCTTTATTCAGTTTTCCCTTCTTTGTTTAGATTTCTTTCTTTCTTGCTTTCTTTCTTTCTTTCTTTCTTTCTTTCTCTTTCTTTCTTTCTTTCTTTTTCTTTCTTTCTTTCTTTCTTTCTTTCTTTCTTTCTTTCTTTCTTTCTTTCTTTCTTTCTCTCTTTCTGTCCTTCCTTTCTTTCTCCTAGTATGTACTGTATATAACAAATCTATCAATCATTCTTTCTTTCTTTTATTCTTCCTTCCTTTCTTCTTTCCTTCCTTCCTTCCTTCCTTCCTTCCTTCCTCCTAGTATGTACTGTATATAACAAGATTCACAAATCTTATCAATTTTCTTTCACTAACACTATCAGTGAATTATTCTATGGAGGTTAGCTACTAAAACTGGATCCTCCTGTATCCTCCCTCCTTTCTTTCTTTCTTTCTTTCTTTCTTTCTTTCTTTCTTTCTTTCTTTCTTTCTTTCTTTCTTTCTTCCCATCCTTTTATCTATCTATCTATCTATCTATCTATCTATCTATCTATCTATCTTTCTTTCTTTCTTTCTATCTATCTATCCATACACCCACCCATCCTTTTCTTTCTTTCTTTCTTTCTTTCCACACACCCATCCCTTTTCTTTCTTTCTCTTTCTTTCTTTCTCTCTTTCTTTCTCTCTCTCTCTTTCTTTCTTTCTTTCTTTCTTTCTTTCTTTCTTTCTTTCTTTCTTTCTTTCTCTCTCTCTCTCTTTCTTTCTCTCTCTCTCTCTCTTTCTTTCTTTCTTTCTTTCTTTCTTTCTTTCTTTCTTTCTTTCTTTCTTTCTTTCTTTCTTTCTTTCTTTCTTCCCCTGTCAGTCTGTTGCATGCTGTCACATATTGTGCAGCTATTTTCCCCCTCCTCTTCTCCCAGTAGAATTTGATGTCTTCTCTTCTATAGAAGTGTAGTCCGGGACGAGAGCGGAGAGTCTCTGGAAGTGAGTGTCCCTCACCGATGAGTACTTGGGGCACTGTAGCAGGAAGTGGTCCTCATCTTCCAGGACCTCCTGGGCACATTTCTGGCACAGTCTACTCTCCCTGGGCTTGTAGGTCTGTCTGTGCCGGTGCCGTCCTGATTCAATTTCCAGGCTGTGGGCACTCAGTCTGTACTGGCACAGGGTCTGTCTTTGGGTCTTGCAGCACCTCCAGTTATGGGGCCAGTTTGTAGTCTCTCTGCAGTGACTTGCAAACAGTTAGTTTCTTGGAGTTCATTATTTAGTCTCTCCATTCCCCAACATATTTTTCTTTGGAATCATTCATTATGTTTTTTTATTTGAGATTTTGTCTGGCCAGATTGTTGGGTGTTTGGGATAGACAAGGTGCCAATGAGTTGTTGGCGGCCACACGGCTTGGACTGCTCCTTATTGGTCAGTAAAGCTTTATGGTGGTATAGGATAGGACTGCAGGTGGTCCCACTATGATAGCGTCTGTCTCTCTCTCTTTTTCTCTCTCCTACTCTTTTTCTTTCTCTCTCCTCTCTCTCTGTCTCACCCCCTCTTTTTTTATTCAATACTCTCTCGTTTTTCTTTCTTTTCTGTCTCTCTTCCCTTCATGTTTAATTCTCTCTCTCTTCAACTCTTTTTTTCTCTATCTGTCTTTATTTAGTTATCTCCCTCTCTCTCTTTTCTCTCTCTCTATCTCTCCCTCTTTATTCCGTTATCTTTCTTTTTCTCTTTCTTTCTTTCTTTCTTTCTCTCTCTCTATCGCTATATTCAGTTCTCCCTCTCTCTCTTTTTATTCAGTTTTTCCTCTCTTGTTATTTGTTCAGATATCTCTCTCCATCTTTCTCTATTCAGTTTGCTTTCTTCAGTCCCCTCTCTCTCTTTCTCTCTATTCTGTTCTTTCCCTGTCTTCATTCAGTTCTCTCTCTCCCTCCATCACTCTCTCTCTCTTTATTCTGTTCTCTCAGTATTCATCTCTCTCTCTCTCTCTCTCTCCCTTTATTCAGTTTCTCTTCTCTTTCTTTCTTTCTTTCTTTCTTTCTTTCTCTTTCCCTCTTTCTTTAACCCCTTTACGCTGGCCGCACACAAATGTGTGGCCACCCGGCGTCTGGGCCTAGACTAAGAGCAGCTGCACATTTGCGTTAATGTAAAAAAAAAAACATATGTGCTGAGAGCAAGCGCCCTGCGCGCTCCCAGCACACATGTCCGGTACTCACAGAAAGGTCCCAGTCTGCTCTTTCGATCGGGACCTTTCCAGATCATGTGACCGACAGGCAAATGATCCCTAAACCACGCCCCACCCGCCCCGCGTCTGAAACTCTTAAAGGGCCGGGAGGCGCCAGCGGGAAGGGGTTAATCAGTTCTCTCTCTTTGCCTCTCTCCATTCTGTTTTCTCCTTCTCTTTGTTTAGTTTTCTGTCTCTCTCTCCATCTCTCTCTTTCTCTTTCCTTCTTTCTCTATTCACTTTTCTCTCTTTATTATTACAGTTTTCTCTCTCCCTCTTTATTTTTCTCTACCTTCAAATCTACCTCACTCTCATATACACTCTCGCTATCTCTCTCTCTCTCTTTACCCCTCTTAAAGGAGAATTGATACATAATTTATATCTTGATAATTCACAAGACAGTTTTAACAACACACGACTTTTAAAATACCTGCTGCTATTTCTCCTTTTCTGATTGATTCTCAAGGTTAGAAGCAGAACGCAAAGCTTTTAAGAGCATATTCTACTGACCAGCCCTATAACTAAAAATACTTGTGGTTTATTTGATTTTTGTATGGTACTTATATTTTAATCACTGGTTGGGGAATGAGCTTTGAAAAACCTAATAGGTAGAGCCGGCTCAAAGTCTTTTAAAGAGAAAGTCTGTCAAATAAATACAAATAGATAGATAGATAGATAGATAGATCAATAACGATTTCAGATACAGTAGATAGGGAAATAGGGACTGGCTTCATATTTAGTCTACATGGGTTTGTCCACACTCTTCTAGCCCTAAACCATTAGCACTCCTGGCTTGCAGAACTGGGGCCTTGGGTTTGGTTTCCACCAAGCATACAGTCTGCTTGGAGTGTGTACATCTGCGTATGTCAATATAGTTTCCTCTCACAATTTGGAAACATGCTTATTGACTACCATCCAAGTAAACCATACCAGCTATGAGTTCACACTAGGTTAATGGCAGCCTCCAGTGTGAATAGGTCAGTGTAAAGTGCTACGAAAGAAGCATCAGGCCTATTAATGAAATAAGTAGCTTTTGAATGAATAATCGAAAAGACTAATGACCTAATTGTACCCTTAGTAAATCATGCGATTGCTGCATGGTTCAATACTGCAAAGCAAATCATGTGCCCCAGGACTGGTCATAAACTAGATGGCCAACAGTTTGTGGCCATCATACCTGTATGAGCTTGTTGAATATCCCATTCCAAAACCATGGCCATTATTATGAAGTTGGCAAGCCACCCTTTTGTATATAGCAATCACCACTCTTCTGGGAAGGCTTTCCACAAGAATTTGTGTGTGTCTGGGGTATTTTTGGCAATTCAGCCAAAAATGCAATTGTGAGGTCATGTATTGATGTTGGATGAGATGACCTGACCTAAAATGGGCATTCCATTTTTATAAATGGTCAGTAGGGTTGAGGTCAGGCTTTTTGTTAGCCAAAAATCCAGTTGTGAGGTCATGCACTAATGTTGGATTAGATGACCTGGCCTAAAATGGGCATTTAATTTTCAATAGGGTTGAGGTTAGGGTTTTGTAGAGGACACCGAACAATGTATTTATAGAATATATGGAGTTGCCAACGTACCCTTGTGTCTGTGACAACCTCCACTTTTCTAAGGAGGTTTTTCAAAATATTTTGGAATATAGCTGTTGGAATTCTGGTCCATTCAGCCAAAAAAAAACATTTGTGAGGTCAGGTACTGATGTTTAGTAAGAGGACCTGGCTTTCAAGTGGTGCTCAAATTCTTCCCAAAGGTTTTCCTTAGGTTTGATTCCAGGGCAAGTCACTCGAGATCTTCCACACCAAAGGCTTTCCACAAAATTTTGGAGTGTGTCTGTGGAAATTTGTGCCCATTCAGCCAAAGACGCAATTGTGGGGTTATGTACTGATGTTGAATGAGAAGACTTGGCTAACAATTGGTGTTCCATTTTTAAAAGTGTTCAGTAGGGTTGAGGTCAGGGTTTTGTGCAGGCCATTGAATTATGTCTTTATAGAAAATGTGGAGTTGCCAACCTACCCTTGTGACTATACCAAACCTCCACTCTTCTAGGAAGGTTTTTCCACAAGACTTGGCTGTTGAAATTTTGGTCCATTCATCCAAAAAGAGCATTTGTGAGGCCAGGTACTGATCATTGATTAGAAGACCTGGTTTACAATTGATGTTCCAATTCACCCCAAAGGTGTTTAGTAGGGTTGAGGCCAGGGCAGATCACTCAAAATTTTCCACACCAAAGGCATTCCACAAGATTTGGAGTGTTTCTGTGGAAATTTGTGCACATTCAGCTGGAAAAAGCATTTGTGAGGTTTGTTTTCCAGTAGGGTTGAGGTCAGACATTTGTACAGGCCACTGAATCATGTCTTTATAGAGTATATGGAGTTGCCAAACCATACTTGTGTCTATACCAATCTCCACACTTCTAGGAAGGTTTTACAAAATATTTTGGTGTTTGACTGTTGAAATTGTGGTCCAATTATCAAAAAAAAAATATTTGTGAGGTCAGATAGAGGACCTGGTTTACAAGCACTGTTCCAATTTATTCCAAAGGTGTTCAGTAGGCTTGACACCAGGGCAGGTCACTCACGATCTTCCACACCAAAGGCTCTCCACAAGATTTTAGAGTGTTTCTAAGGGAATTTGTGCCCATTCAACCAAAAAAAGCATTTGTGAGGTCATGTACTGATGTTGGGTGAGAAGCCCTGGCTTAAAATGGGCATTCCATTTTTAAAAGTATTCATTAGGGTTGAGGTCAGGGTTTTGTACAGGCCTCTGAACCATGTCTTTATGGAATTGGCTTTGTGTACAGGGGACCAGTTACACCAGAACAGAAAAGGGCCTTCAACAAAGCACAATTGTCTAAAACATCTTTGTATACAGTAGACATAACAACATCCTTCAGATGGAAACACCTGAACTCAATAATTTAGAGGGGTGTCCACCTCCTTTTGGCCATGTAGACTAGCATTTTATTGGTTCTATAATGTATTAAGTGCCATCAATTTGAGTCCAAGTCCTAGTGACTTGACGAATGAGAGCTCTAAAAAGAAGTCTACTTTGTCCCATTCTGGCGAGATCTTCCAGTGATATCCCCACAGCTGTAGTCAATGGGGTTTATTTACTAAAGCTGGAGAGTCCAAAATCAGACTCCCTTCTGCATAGAAACCAATCAGCTTCCAGGTTTCATTGCCAAAGCTTCATTGAACAAGCTGAGGTTAGAAGCTGATTGGTTTCTATGCAGAAGGGAGTCTGATTTTGGACTCTCCAGCTTTAGTAAATAAACCCCAATGTGTCCAACAACCTAGTAGTCAGTCTCCCTCTTCACATGGTTCCTTCAATCTTCCCCTATTTTTTTCTTGAGTGATCTCTCTGGGTTCTATAATACCCACATCTTAATAAACCAAACAGTGAACATATCTCTAGGTACTCCCAGAGCCTGCACATGCCTATAGAGATGAGACTGGTCACGAATACCGTCTGTGAAGTTGATGGTTTCGCCCTCCTGCCTTCACGGTAGACTCAAGTGATCGCCATTTGAGATCACAAACATCCAAGCATAATAAGCTATATATAATTTATACAACCAGCATGTTCAAAAATAATGAAAAGCAATTTTTTTTTTGCTTTTAATGACAGTTGAGTGTAATTCATTGCTTTGTGTTCTTTTGCGCTTTGTGCCTGGAACAGCTTTGTCTTTAAAGAAACAATTGACCTTAATTAGATATTTCTCAGTAACAAATTGTGCATTTTTTTTTTTTTTTTTTACATTTTGAACAGTAGCCGATATAGCAGCCAAGGCCTCTCCCACCGCCCTGCATCAGATTAGGCAGGAGATTAGCCGAAGAAAGGAAGAATGTATAAATACTTTGTAACAACATTTAGTACAAAATATTTTTTTTTACTTTTTATGGTGCGGAGAAGGCAAGGCCCGTCAACGTCGCTATCAATCAGGATTTTCGAAGGTTTAAAAACATGCTCGTGCTGTCCATTTATGTTGGCTTCCAAACTTGTACAGATAATATATTTTTATTTTTACCGAGTAAATTAGACAAGATTGAGTTTCAAGTGATCTCACTGTTGATACAAGAGCCGCTAGTTACGTAGGCGTTTGAGCCCGGAACGTTGTGCGGCAAGTATCATCTTTTGAAGAATGCGAATCTGTAGTTTGGTTGTTTATTTCAGTATCAAAGTGATATTTCCACCACTTTTCAGTGTGTGACACTACCTGTGTTTCAAACTAAAATCTAATTACAGCCACACCATTCATTTAAAGCAGAACTCAAGGCAAAAAAAACAAGACGAAAAGGAAAAGATAAAATTAGCGATGAAATAATAAAATCAGCTTTTGCTGCAATTTTTAGCTTTAACCCATAGATCTCTCCTGCTGTCCTGTTTTCAGCCGCTAGATATCAGCCATCATCATTCAACCCACTTCCTCTGAGCCCAGTTTGTCCTGGGTCTGTCCCCAGACTAGTGACTGGACGGTGAAAGGAGAAGCAGCACAATTATGAGATCAGCTCTCTGTTGCTTTGCTTTCTCCTTCTGACAGAGTGATTCTTGACAGCAATCTGGTTGGCTCCTTGTGCTCTATGTTCCTGTCACGCCAGCCCTGCTGTACAGGGGCTGCCAGAGGCTGATATCAGGTCAAATTCAGGTGCTTATACTGCTTGAATTTTAATACATTTACTGATATATTCAAGATTACAGAGCTGCATGAACGTGTGTCTTTTTTTAGAGTTCGGCATTACTCATTGTGCAAGTGATAGAATTTTTTTAAGGCGTATCTAAAGCCAAAAAAATTTTGGATTTGAGTAGATAAAGGTTAGAATTAGAGATGAGCAAACTTATGAAAAGTTTGATCAGGTGTGGATTGGCCAAACGTTTTGGAAAGATCACAAACCTCAAACATTAAAGGTTTTTTGGAATGTAAATTTGGACTAGGCCCCAAAAGAGTGTAGTAGATGATGAATTAAAGAAAGCCAACCATGTTTTAAGAGCTACAACGGACTATATCAACGCAAAGTCCACCCTGTGTCCCATCCCATGCCCAATAGGTGAACATCTCTCTGAATACCTAAAGGTACATAAGGACAACTCTTTGGTAGAATCATATGATGACCCACAGCCCAAAGTAGAGGGAATATCCCAACGAGTCCATATAAACCTTTAGAGTGAATCCTTAGCCCTAGGCCTAGGTGTTTTTGTTTTACATTATTGTGAACTGTGTAAATTGGGAAACCATTTGCCGTCAATGGCAGTTTCCTAGTGCTGTATGAAGGAATGAATAGATAAAGTCACGTATCTCATTTTCAAGTTGTACATTCAGTGTATGAATCCTGAACAGTACGAAAGTATCCAAGACTAATATGATAGGGCAGCCATTAGCCAGCTTGAGTGGTCCAACAAGTGTCCTCCTAGATCAGGGTTTCTCAACCAGGGTTCCATTGAACTCTAGGTTTGCTCCAGAGGGTACTAGGGGTTCCTTGAGCAATGAGCTTCTTAGATTAGTTCCCACTAACACCATTACTCTTTTTAGCTATCTGTAAGGGGGTAATGACCACAATTGTAAGGATCATTCCTCTCACTGACCATCGAACTAATGTATCATGAGTTGTAGATATAGTCATTTTTAGCAGGGGTTCCCTGAGAACGGAAAATTATTTCAAGGGTTCCTCTGCTGAGAAAGGCTGTGCTAGATAGTCTCCTTGAATGATCCTTTATGAACTAATAATGGTGTTATAGTTTCATCAAAAAAGGTACACCAGATGGTCTTATTCTTCATTTAACAGAGTATGTTTAACCATTGTAGGTGGATTCCTCCTGCCTTGCTCTTCGATTAATCATTTATCGATCAGCAAAGGGTGAAAAATTGTCCAGAATGGTTTGTGAAACTCCTGAAAGTCCTACTTGTTGAGGTGACGGGGGTCAAAACACAACCTGGGCTACATCCTTTATATAATTCTACCGGGGATGTTAAGATAGAAGGGTGGGATCTGTTGGCACCAGTGGTCAAGCTAAGGGTGCTCAGCCAATACCAGAAGCCTTTGGTCCCTTTCCACCCAGAATAAATGTGAACCATCAAAAACAACACAGAAATTAAAATTTTGGATTTGGCAATCTGTGAAATTGGGTATAATTTTAACATCAATAAAAATTCAACTCTAAAAATTAAAAGTTCAACTCTAGCTGGAACTTCTGTCAATAGTGTATTGTTGCCTGTGTCCCCTCCGGTGACATCATAGCCATTGAGACAGAAAGCCATTAGGAATCCAACATTTTACAGTTGTCATCACAGCAGAAGATGAGGGGAAATCGTCTAATAAGACAACCGTCTTGGAGAGGATTTGCCCACAATATGGAGAAATGTTCTCTTACAGTAGGACAAAGAAAAAAGGACATTAATCTTTACCTAATGTATCTAGATCAAAAAGAACTATTTTGGCTAGAGATATACAGAACTTTGAGTATTGAAAAACAAAACAGATACTAAAAGTGGAACCAGACTACAGACATCTATCAATGTCGAGAAAATTTAAGCAAACTTTGTTGCAGATTCCTCTCAGGTCCAATCATCACGTTGCCCCAGCATGCCGGAATGACGGTTCGCTTGTGTTGTGATTATGTTGGAAGCAGCATGGGGTCTGCAATATGTACAGACCAATAGAAAACAAAGCAGAGAGATGGTTTCATGTTTGTTGAACTCTAGCGAGTCTTTAGATTTCTCTCAACATCTCGGCACAGAGGTGGCCCAAAGTTATCAAAAATAGTAACTGTTGAGACTTGGTTCTGTACTTATTATGGTGCTACAGCCCTATCCGTGTTATGGTGCTACAGCCCTATCCGTGTTATGGTGCTACAGCCCTATCCGTGTTATTGTGCTACAGCCCTATCCGTGTTATTGTGCTACAGCCCTATCCCTGTTATGGCGCTACAGCCCTATCCGTGTTATTGTGCTACAGCCCTATCCGTGTTATTGTGCTACAGCCCTATCCGTGTTATTGTGCTACAGCCCTATCCGTGTTATTGTGCTACAGCCCTATCCCTGTTATGGCGCTACAGCCCTATCCGTGTTATTGTGCTACAGCCCTATCCGTGTTATTGTGCTACAGCCCTATCCGTGTTATGGCGCTACAGCCCTGTCTGTGTTATGGCACTACAGCCCTATCCGTGTTATGGTACTACAGCCCTATCCGTGTTATGGTGCTACAGCCCTGTCCGTGTTATGGTGCTACAGCCCTATCCGTGTTATGGTGCTACAGCCCTATCCGTGTTATGGTACTACATCCCTATCCGTGTTATGGTACTACAGCCCTATCCGTGTTATGGTACTACAGCCCTATGAGTTATGGTACTACAGCTCTATCCGTGTTATAGTACTACATCCCTATCCGTGTTATGGTACTACATCCATATCCGTGTTATGGTACTACATCCATATCCGTGTTATGGTACTACAGCCCTATCCGTGTTATGGTACTACAGCCCTATCCGTGTTATGGTACTACAGCCCTATCCGTGTTATGGTACTACAGCCCTATGAGTTATGGTACTACAGCCCTATCCGTGTTATAGTACTACATCCCTATCCGTGTTATGGTACTACATCCATATCCGTGTTATGGTACTACATCTCTATCCGTGTTATGGTACTACATCCATATCCGTGTTATGGTACTACATCTCTATCCGTGTTATGGTACTACATCCCTATCCGTGTTATGGTACTACATCCCTATCCGTGTTATAGTACTACATCCCTATCCGTGTTATGGTACTACAGCCCTATCCGTGTTATCCCACGTGGAAGAAAAATATATTTGAAATATATTTTAAAAATATTCTTCCCAAATATATTGATATGTATTTGAAATGCTACAATTTTGGCCATTTTCAACATATTTAAAAAAAATAAATAAATAATAATAATAATATATATATATACACACATACTGCATGATGAAATGCGTTTTTATTACAAAATATCTGAAAAATATTTTTAAAAATACATTTCAAATATGCTGTATGACTTGAAAAATACATTTCATCTACATTTCTGGAATGCATTTACAAATATATGTAAAAATATATGTTAAAAAGAAATCTGAAGAATATATTTAAAAAATATGTATTTCAACATACAGTATATATATATATGCTTATTTATTTCTTTATTTATATGTATGTATCTCATTTAAAACATCTGTTTAGCAACATATGAACTATAAAAAAATCAAATGTGTGTGTGTGTGTGTATATATATATATTGAAATATATTTTGAAATATGTTGAAAATGGCCAAAATTGTAGCATTTCAAATATATATCAATATATTTGGGAAGAATATTTTAAAAATATATTACAAATATATTTTTCTTCCATATGGGATGGTACAACAGCCCTATCCTTATAGTACTACAGTCCTATCCTTGTTATGGTACAACAGCTGGGTTTTTTTTTTGCCTTCCTCTGGATCAACTGTGGGTGTAGGATTATAACTTTTTTTTTTTTTAATGGTTGAACTGGATGGACTTTTGTCTTTTTTCAGCCAGACTAACTATGTAACTATGTAGCCCTATTCCTACCTGTTTCTGCTATGTATATATTGACTAAGGTCATTCTAGCACTCTTTATGAAAGCGAGCAGAAAATGCCTACTACAGTCACATAATCAGTCCTACGGTTGCAGTCAGGGCCAAGAAAGGGGGTGGGCAGGAGGGGCGGCTGCCCTGGGCGCAGTGGTTTACTGTAGGGATGAGGGCAACTTCCTTCTTTTACAAGGCTGACAGGAGGCAGTGATTTTGACAAGTGAGTGACTGCTGGGAGTAGGATCCCCTAAACTTGCACATCATGATTGGGGTGGGGGTGGGGGGAGTAGTTTGCCCTGGGTGCTGGATGCCCTTGTCCAGGCACTGGTTGCAATAATACCTACCTGGTGACCCCTGCTCATACTCAGACAGGTTCAGGTAAAATTATTGAAGACATCAAAGAATTTTGGTATTTGGAATCTAATAAAAATTCTTTCCTAGACAGGAGATGGGCAGTCCTGATGGTTCATTCACCCCCTACTGTGCAATACAGCTGCATTGGATAAGGGGGTGACAACACTCCACAGAACTTAATGTCCTACAGAATATGTCACAGCCCCGCCCCCTTTACTGGTTTTTAGGCTTCTAGCAAACATCACTGGACCAGTGACCATCACCCCCTTTTGTATGCCCACCTAGGAACCTCCCCCAACCCCATATGCTTTCAAAGCAGACACACCCACTACAAGTCTGATGTCCACTTTCTTGGCCATTGAATTGAGTTGCTTGGCCATTGAATTGAGTTGAATTGGAGTTGCTTGGCCATTGAATTGAGTTGAATTGAGTTGATTGGCCATTGAATTGAGTTGAATTGAGTTGATTGGCCATTGAATTGAGTTGCTTGGCCATTGAATTGAGTTGATTGGCCATTGAATTGAGTTGATTGGCCATTGAATTGAGTTGAATTGAGTTGCTTGGCCATTGAATGGAGTTGAATTGAGTTGCTTGGCCATTGAATTGAGTTGCTTGGCCATTGAATTGAGTTGAATTGAGTTGCTTGGCCATTGAATTGAGTTGCTTGGCCACTGGATTTTAAGGTAGATCTTGGATCATTTCACAAGCTAAAGAAAGAAAAAAAAAAGGTTGTATAAATGAGCTAAAAGGTGTTTTCTTCCCCTTTGTTTAGAATGACTGTACATCCCCTTTAAGAGTTGAACTATGGCAATATTATCTGATCGAAGTCACTATGAAAGAGCTCAATGGAACCTTCTGTTGCTGAAGTCGTAACAGTTGCGTGATACATCTCAATAGAGCAATGCAGGCAGGATGCAGCCATGTCATTTGCATATCATTACCCAGAGTCCTCAGCTGCAAACCCAGTGCTGGCAGCCGCGTTGAATGGGGCCTGGTCATGAGGAATGTGTGGAGGAGGCCTTGCTGATACATAAATTCTCTCTTCTATTAAAGCTAATTGAAGGATAAAGGTCCCTTACCAGGGAACAATGACTGGAATTGTGGCTATAACTTTGTCTTTTGAATCATATGAAAGGAATTGTTTGCCAATCTTTGTGGGAAAGTTATGGAGTTGCTTTTCACAAAGAAATCGCTGTGCAGGACTTTTCTCCTCGCCGAGCACCAAGAGATATACTTTCGGTATAGGATGCAAAGTGTATTATTTTAAAAAAAATTTTTTTGCTGGGTTGTATTTGAACTTATGTCCTTCAGAGTAATAAAAAAAAAAAGGGGTATATATTTTTATAGGGAGAGTATAATGGTCTTGGGTCAAACATATTTTGAATTGATTTTTTTTATAGTTCATATGTTGCTAAACAGATGTCTTAAATGAGATACATACATATAAATAAATAAACATATATATATATTTTTTTTTTGTTACATAATACATTTATATATATATATATATATATATATATAAATATATAATAATGGTTTTGGGTCAAACTTGTTTTGCATTGATTTTTTTTTATAGTTCATATGTTGCTTAACAGATGTTTTAAATGAGATACATACATATAAACATATTTATATATATATATATATATATATATATATATATATATATTTATATTTTTTGTTACATATTACATTTATATATATACCTATATATATATAGATATATATCTATATATATATATATATATATATATATATCTATCTATATATCTATAATAATGGTTTTGGGTCAAACTTGTTTTGCATTGATTTTTTTATAGTTCATATGCTGCTTAACAGATGTTTTAAATGAGATACATACATATAAATAAACATACATATATATATATAATATGAAAAAAAAAAAGATATATATATATATATACTGTATATATATATATATATATATATATATATATAGAGTTCATATGTTGCTACATGGATGTTTTAAATGAGATACATACATATATATAAATATATATATATATATATATATATATGTATTATATATATAATTTATTTATCTTTTAATGTAAAAATATATAATAATTTAAAGAAATATATGAGCATATAAAGATGTACAAAATATATATAAGAAAATATAAAATATATATAAGGAATTAGGTGACAACGCTCTGACCCTGTCCCGAAATGTCTCTCCTGCGTTGTCACCCTGACACTTGCACCCCCTGGTGTCACATGCCAACACACATAGCACAAACTTACTCCATCCCTATCATTATTTGGAATCTGGTCCAAAGTACAGCCAACCCTGAAGTGAATGCATGTAGAGAGAAAGTGGATGCAGCAGATGCGAGATTTAAGAAAAGTAAAAAAAAAGGTGAAATAGGTATTTCTAAAAATGAAGGCAATTGGTTATGATACCTAATGCTTTAGCAAACTCCTTGTCATCCAGTTAAGGGTTGGATCTCTGTTAGGCAATGCTTCCTTTCCCTACTCTGGAATCTCCAGCTCCATACTATCTGATTCCAAAAGGGAATAATTCTGGTAAGTGG
Organism: Staurois parvus; assembly: GCF_062004578.1. Lineage (NCBI taxonomy): Eukaryota > Metazoa > Chordata > Amphibia > Anura > Ranidae > Staurois > Staurois parvus. The sequence continues at coordinate 1,769,089 of NW_028319410.1, forward strand.
ACAGCAGGATCCTGGGAGATTCACACGTCCAGTTCCCACACTATAATAGTTAAATGGTTCATTCAGCCGCAACCTTTGTGGTTATTAGTGGTGTGGTCTCCGCTGATTTGGAGGATTAGTGTTCAGCTGCTGAATGACTGGCTCAGCCTGAGCACACAACCAATGCCTGGTCCTGAGCACACAACCAATGCCTGGTCCTGAGCACACAACCAATGCCTGGTCCTGAGCACACAACCAATGCCTGGTCCTGAACACACAACCAATGCCTCTACCTGAGCACACAACCAAAGCCTCTACCTGAGCACACAACCAATGCCTCTACCTGAGCACACAACCAAAGCCTCTACCCGAGCACACAACCAATGCCTGGTCCTGAGCACACAACCAATGCCTGGTCCTGAGCACACAACCAATGCCTGGTCCTGAGCACACAACCAATGCCTGGTCCTGAGCACACAACCAACGCCTCTACCTGAGCACACAACCAATGCCCCGGCCTGAACACACAACCAATGCCTCTACCCGAGCATACAACCAATGCCTCTACCCGAGCATACAACCAATGCCTCTACCCGAGCATACAACCAATGCCTCTACCCGAGCATACAACCAATGCCTCTACCTGAGCACACAACCAATGCCTCTACCCGAGCATACAACCAATGCCTCTACCCGAGCATACAACCAATGCCTCTACCTGAGCGCACAACCAATGCCTCTACCCGAGCATACAACTAATGCCTCTACCTGAGGACACAACCAATGCCTCTACCCGAGCACACAACCAATGCCTGGGCTCGAGCACACAACCAATGCCTGGTCCTGAGCACACAACCAATGCCTCTACCTGAGCACACAACCAATGCCTCTACCAGAGCACACAACCAATGCCTCTACCTGAGCACACAACCAATGCCTCTACCTGAGCACACAACCAATGCCTCTACCTGAGCGCACAACCAATGCCTCTACCTGAGCACACAACCAATGCCTCTACCTGAGCACACAACCAATGCCTCTACCTGAGCACACAACCAATGCCTCTACCTGGGCACACAACCAATGCCTCTACCTGAGCATACAACCAATGCCTCTACCTGAGTACACAACCAATACCTCTACCTGAGCACACAACCAATGCCTCTACCCGAGCACACAACCAATGCCTCTACCTGAGCGCACAACCAATGCCTCTACCTGAGCGCACAACCAATGCCTCTACCCGAGCATACAACCAATGCCTCTACCTGAGCACACAACCAATACCTCTACCTGAGCACACAACCAATGCCTCTACCTGAGCACACAACCAATACCTCTACCTGAGCGCACAACCAATGCCTCTACCTGAGCACACAACCAATGCCTCTACCTGAGCACACAACCAATGACTCTACCCAAGCACACAACCAATGCCTCTACCCGAGCACACAACCAATGCCTCTACCCAAGCACACAACCAGTGCCTCTACCTGAGCACACAACCAATGCCTCTACCCGAGCACACAACCAATGCCTCTACCCGAGCACACAACCAATGCCTCTACCCGAGCACACAACCAATGCCTCTACCCGAGCACACAACCAGTGCCTCTACCTGAGCACACAACCAATGCCTCTACCTGAGCATACAACCAATGCCTCTACCCGAGCACACAACCAGTGCCTCTACCTGAGCACACAACCAATGCCTCTACCCGAGCACACAACCAGTGTCTCTACCTGAGCACACAACCAATGCCTCTACCTGAGCATACAACCAATGCCTCTACCCGAGCATACAACAAATGCCTCTACCTGAGCACACAACCAATGCCTCTACCTGAGCACACAACCAATGCCTCTACCTGAGTACACAACCAATGCCTCTTCCCGAGCACACAACCAGTGCCTCTACCTGAGCACACAACCAATGCCTCTACCCGAGCACACAACCAATGCCTCTACCTGAGCATACAACCAATGCCTCTACCCGAGCATACAACAAATGCCTCTACCTGAGCACACAACCAATGCCTCTACCTGAGGACACAACCAATGCCTCTACGTGAGCACACAACCAATGCCTGGGCTTGAGCACACAACCAATGCCTCTACCTGAGCAACCAACCAATGCCTGGGCCCGAGCACACAACCAATGCCTCTACCTGAGCACACAACCAATGCCTGGGCCCGAGCACACAACCAATGCCTCTACCTGAGCACACAACCAATGCCTCTAGCCGAGCACACAACCAATGCCTCTACCCGAGCACACAACCAATACCTCTACCCAAGCACACAACCAATGCCTCTACCCGAGCACACAACCAATGCCTCTACCCGAGCACACAACCAATGCCTCTACCCAAGCACACAACCAGTGCCTCTACCTGAGCACACAACCAATGCCTCTACCCAAGCACACAACCAATGCCTCTACCCGAGCACACAACCAATGCCTCTACCCGAGCACACAACCAATGCCTCTACCCGAGCACACAACCAATGCCTCAGCCCAAGCACACAACCAATGCCTCTACCCGAGCACCCTACCAATGCCTCTACCTGAGCACCCTACCAATGCCTCTACCCGAGCACACAACCAATGCCTCGGCCCGCCAGCCTGAGCAAGTAACTAAAGCCAACCAATGCTGTATCAGTGATGTATTTATAATATTATATTATACACAGCAGTATGTAGTCAATGGTGGATTATGGGAGAGTAATCTCATTATACTGTATTTATTGTTATTATTATTTTTGTTTTTTTAACGTTTTTGTTTCTAAGATTGGCTTTTTGAATGAACGCACATTTTCACGTACACAGACTTAGTGTGATTTGTAAGTCATACAATGACCTCGGGGACATCGAACACTTCCTCCTCATCTCAATGACACCATGAAATCTTCATCTTTCATATTATAATTCTGGAGAGATGTGGAATTGTTCACACTCTGAGGTCGCTAACATTGGGGCTTGTGTGAATTTTCCTAAAGCGGTGCAAGAGATCTGAGCAACTCCATTAGTGATTAGGCAGAATAAGGAGTAATGTGGATGTAAACCTTACAATGAACTTCAATGATTATCTTCCTTTTGATGTGTTACGTATACCACTGAAAGTGTTTTGTTATTTCTCTGTCACAAGGCAACAAAAAATGCCTGTTGATCCTGCCAGAAATCATGTGAGCTGATAATTTCCTCTGCCCTCCACCTGTGTTTCACTCTTATCTGTTACATTGTTCCCAGTTATCTCCAAGAACTATAGATCCCCCCTTTCTATTTTATAGGAACAAGAGAGGGGGAGGTGTTCTGTAGTCCAATCCTGGGGTGACAATGCTGCTCCTCCATAGATATAGTACATTGAGCAAGTGTTGTCACCAGTACCGGGACAGGTTCATCCAGCGCCCAGAGCAAAAATACAGAACTGTGCTTTCTCCCTCCACCGCTAACGCATGTTGTAGAATGGGTGCATCCTCCTCTGCCCGCTGCTCTGCTGTTCCCAGGGCAGCTTACCCTTCTGCACACCCCTTGTCCCAGCCCCATTTGTCATCCTAGGACAGGAAGTTTTGTTATTATCAAGATGGCCAGGTAATAATAAAGAAAAAAAAGCCTATAAAATGTAGCTATCACATCCCTAAACTGTTAAGTTGCAGTGTATATACATTTTTGCGCTTGGATACAGTTCAAGGCATCTTTAGTGTCTCTTGGAAAACTCTGGCTTGTGTTAAAAAAACAAAACAAAACAAAAAACAAACAAAAAAAATGTTTTATATATATATATATATATACAGTATATATATATATATATATATATATGTACATATATGTGTATATATATATATATATATATATATATGTATATATATATATTTAAAATAAAAAAGCAAAACAAAAACAGAAAAAAAACTAATTTATATATATATATATATATATATATATATATAAAATAAAAAGCAAAACAAAAAAAGAAAAAAAACAAACAAATTTATATATATACAGTATATATATATATATATATATATATATATATATATATGTATGTACATATATATATATATATATATATATATATATATATATATGTATAATTTTTTAAATCTTTTTTTGTTTTGCTTTTTTATTTTATATATATATATATATATATATATATATATATATGTATATATATATATATATATATATATATAAAAAATCAAAACAAAAAAAGATAAAAAAAATTATATATATATATATATATATATATATATATATATACGTTTATTTATTATATATATATATATATATATATATATATATATATATATATATATATATATATGTGTGCATCTACATATGTTTATACTTTTTAAATTATATTTTATTTCTATATTTTTGTTAATATATTTCAATTTGTTTTTACATTTCTATTATATTTTTATATATTATATATATATTAATGTTTTATATTTTATTCTATTTTTATTATTTTGTATCTTTCTTTTCTATTTATATTCTTTATTGATGTAGAGGGCTGATAGTTTTCCCCTTAAAGTTAAAAACAAGTTCCGCTAATTATTAGAGGGTAGGCTTGTTTCAGATTTTTTGGACAAGTGGCAATTAGGAAGAGGAGACCTCTTGGACATATTTGGAGTGGGGGGGTCAGTCATGGCTGAGCTCTTCTTCTGGTAATGCTAGTTGCCTGGCTATCAGGCTGTCCTTCTCACTTTAATATTTTTGTGTCACTGAATCAGATGAAGGCTTCTGGCGTTTGACTTATGAAGAGATTGAAGCAATATGTCGTATGGATATAGATTTATGACATTCTTGACATTGAATCGAAGGACATTAAAGGCAGAGGGATGCCATGGCTTGGCAGGAAGGGGTTAAATCCTCAATTTTTTTTAAGCATGAGCAGCTGATTTAATCACTTAGGCTGCCCATACACTATACAATTTTCTTAACACTCCCCCCCCCAGACTGACAATGCTGCTGTCTGCTGTGCCCCCTGTGCTCCTTGATCCAGAGTGTGTGTGTGTTTATGTTCTAACACAGGAGGTGTGTTATTGGCCAGATCACCAGGTGAAAACAGATAACGCCTAATAAAAGAAAACTAATGAAGAACAAAAAAAAGGCGCACCAGCCTCAGTAAAGAAGAGTGATTTTATTGAATTAAGATATATACTCACAAAAGTATTAATATATAAGAGATATAAACTCCAAAATCGGAACACTGGAGTATTTATTTATTTCAGGTACTTATATAGTGCTGTCAATATACGCAGCGCATTACATATATATTGTACATTCACATCAGTCCCCGCCCCCGAGGAGCGTACAATTTAAGATCCCTAACTCACATTCATACATACACATACTAGGGCCAATTTAGACAGGAGCCAAGTTGTAGCCGGAGCCCGGGATGGTTCTTTTTTAAAGAGGGCCGCTCCTTAAAGGGGTGTTAAACCCCCAAAAACCCCCAAAAAATGTATTCTATTACAGCTTTCCAAATCCTTAGGGCTCCACGTACACTGCAGCTGATAAACTGACGTTTAGGAGCTTTTCTGTGTTTTTTTCAGCAGCCCCTGAACTCTCCCTAATGTTTTTATTATTATTTATTTATTACAGGTATTTATATAGCGCCATCAATTTACATATATATTGTACATTCCCATCAGTCCCCGCCCCCGAGGAGCGTACAATCTTAGATCCCTAACTCACATTTATACATACACATACTAGGGACAATTTAGAGAGGAGCCAATTAACCTACCAGCATGTCTTTGGAGTGTGGGTGGAATCCGGAGTACCCAGAGGAAACCCACACAGGCACAGGGAGAACATGCAAACTCCAGGCTGGTGGTGCCGTGGTTGGCATTTGAACCAATGACTCGAGTACTGCCAGGCGGTAGTGCTAACCATTTAGCCACTGTGCTGCCCAAGTAGGAGACACGCGTGAATCCCATCAAGACGGGAGACTCTCAAGGTGAAACTGACGCGTTTCGAAGGGGGAATCCCTTCTTCCTCAGAGCTTCTTTTTATATATATATATATATATATATATATATATATATATATATATATATATATATATATATATATGTTCTTCATTGCAGTTTATGTCGGGCTTCCCCAGCCTGGTATAAGAGCTGCACAACCTTCGATCCGTTGATGAGCGAACTTTCACCGTAATTGATCCATCCGCCCACTTCTGATCTGAGTCCCTGAGCACAGGAGGTGTTGTTTTTGTTTTTTTAAAGGAAAACAAACGCAGCCACCACATCTAAGGATTTGGCAAGCTGTACTAGAATACATTTACGCGTTTCGAAGGGGGAATCCCTTCTTCCTCAGAGCTTTTTTTTTTTTCATGTTCTTCATTGCAGTTTATGTCAGGCTTCCCCAGCCTTGTGTAAGAGCTGCACAACCTTTGATCCGTTGATGGGCGAACGTTCACAGCAATTGTTCTATCTTCCCACTTCTGATCTGGGTCCCTGAGTGCAGGAGGTGTTCTTTTTGGTTTTTAAAAGAAAATGAACGCAGCCACCACATCTAAGGCCCCATGTACACGGGACAATTCTGAACGATGGAAACTGACTGCTGGAAAACGTAGGTTATAAAACGTCTGTTTAGCCGCGTTTGCGTTTAGAAGCGTTTTTTAAAGATAACCTCAGGAGACCTTCCAAAATGTCCAGAATGCACTGAAAAACAGTAAAAAATTTACTATTTCAGACATTTTGAGAGAAATAGAGAGAGTAGAAGCAGAGAGAGCAGTATGTGTTCAGATTACCTGTCTTTTTTTTTATGTGGCGTTTGGATGTGTTCTAGCTCATTTCTGTGTACCGGGTCCATTTGAGTACCGGGAAAACGCTTTGCATGCATTTTTCATGATGAAAAAAGGCTCTGGACAGCATCTGGAAATGGAAGAGTTAAAAAAAAATTCAAACGCAAATGCCTGTAAACGCGCATAGCCGTGTTTACAAGCGGTTTGCGCTTGAAACGCTAATAAAATCTACTGCTGAACGCAAGTTTTCTGCGTTCAAAAATACGACTGTGATCTCAACTGCCTGTAAACGATGATGTGTACATGGACACATATCACTCCTGCCTGGCAGTACTAGGGTCATTTGTTTGAATCCCAACCATGGCACCCCTTCGAAACATGACAGCGTCACTCTGAGAGTCTCCCCTCTCAATGGGATTCGCACGTGTCTCCTACTTGGACAGCCACAGTGGATAAATGGTTAGCAATTCCCCTTGGCAATATTAGGGTTGAAGGTTCAAATCCCAACCACGGCACCACCTGCCTGGAGTTTGCATGTTCTCCCTGTGCCTGCGTGGGTTTCCTCCGGGTACTCTGGTTTCCTCTAACACTCCAAAGACATGCTGGTAGGTGAATTGGCTCCTGTCTAAATTGTCCCTAGTATGTGTATGTATGAATGTAAGTTAGGGACCTTAGATTGTACACTCCTCGGAGGCGGGGACTGATGAGAATGTAGAATATATATGTAAAGTGCTGCGTAAATTGATGGCGCTATAAAAGTACCTGAAATAAATAAATAATAATGGGCAACACAGTGGCTAAGTGGTTAGCACTTCCGCCTGTCAGTACTCAGGTCATTCGTTCGAATCCCAGCCATGGCACCACCTGCCTAGAGTTTGCATGTTCTCCCTGTGCCTGTGTGGGTTTCCTCCGGGTACTCCAGTTTCCTCCCACACTCCAAAGACATGCTGGTAGATGAATTGGCTCCTGTCTAAATTGGCCCTAGTATGTGTATGTATGAATGTGAGTTAGAGACCTTAGATTGTACACTCCTCGGGGGCGGGGATTGATGTGAATGTACAATATATATGTAAAGCGCTGCGTAAATTGATGGCTGCCTGGAGTTTGCATGTTCTATCTGTGCTTGTGTGGGTTTCCTCCGGGTACTCCAGTTTCCTCCCACACTCCAAAGACATGCTGGTAGGTGAATTGGCTCCTGTCTAAATTGTCCCTAGTATGTGTATGTATGAATGTGAGTTAGAGACCTTAGATTGTACGCTCCTCGGGGGCGGGGACTGATGTGAATGTACAATATATATGTAAATTGATGGCGCTATATAAATACCTGTAATAAATAAATAATAATAAACCCATTAGGGACAGTTCAGGGGATGCTGAAAAAAACACAGAAAAGCTCCTAAACGTCCGTTTATCAGCCGCAGTGTACGTGGAGCCCTAAGGATTTGGAAAGCTGTAATAGAATACATTTTTTGGGGGTTTAACACCCCTTTAAGGACCGGCCCTCTTTAAAAAAGAGTCATCCCGGGCTCCGGCTGCAACTTTGCTGCTCGCAGAATGTTAAATACGTTGTGAAAGGAGAGATTATGTCTATGTAGTAACGCCGTTCCTTGATATATGCGCCATGTCAGAGTGTCATTGTCTCCTGGGTACAGACGGAGAGTTCAAATACCCAGTATCTCTCCCCTGGTGCAGCAAACGCTCCTCTTTGAAGTTTTTATAATCCATCTGTCATCTGGTAGCAAGGAGGGCACATGTTTTGTACCACTCAATTACAGAATTCTCTTTTCCCCGGAACAATGAGACAGGAAGGAACGGTGGGGTTAGGCGACAGAAGCTGTCACATACACTAAATACCTAGGACGTTGGGACTGTGCTGGAACACAGCTCGCCTCATTGTTCCCGAGTATTAGCGATGCCTCGGATTAGACTATTGATGTTCTATCTGATTACTTTCTATGTTCCCGGAACAGAATTCCTTCTTTTTTTCTTTTTTTTTTCTTTGCCCAAAGTCTGTATTATCCGGGCCCCCGGCACGTCGGAGTCCTAAACCGGTGCTAGGAAGGTGTTTGAAAGAGGAGTGTTTTTTTTAGATAAAAAAAAGAACAGGTTGTAAAAGAAAACTTCCGGAGGAAGGATGATACATTTGTAACATTGTAACAAAATCGGAAAGGCTGCTGCTGTTGTTGTGTCGAGTCTATCAGCCGCCTACTTTTCGTATTAACTCCCTGGCGCTGGTGCCTCTTGGACCTTTAGCCTGGGCTCACACTGTGCGGCGCATGCAATTGGCGCAGGAATGGGGTAGACAGCAGGTATGTTGGAGCACAAGGTGACAGCAGTAGGTGTCACAGCAGACAGGAAGCTGCAGCCTATTGGTTGCTAGCCAATAATCTGGAGCTTGTATGTGGGTAGGGAGCACCGTTCCCTACTGCTGTGCCCTGGGCGACTTCCCCTTCTGCTCACCCCTCGCTCGCAGGTGCAACCCAGTATTTCACTATAGACAGCGGGTATGTTGGAGCACAAGGTGACAGCAGTAGGTGTCACAGCAGACAGGAAGCTGTAGCCTATTGGTTGCTAGCCAATGATCTGGAGCTTGTATGTGGGTAGGGAGCACCGTTCCCTACTGCTGTGCCCTGGGCGACTTCCCTTCTGCTCACTCCTCGCTCGCAGGTGCAACCCAGTATTTCACTATAGACAGCGGGTATGTTGGAGCACAAGGTGACAGCAGTAGGTGTCACAGCAGACAGGAAGCTGCAGCCTATTGGTTGCTAGCCAATGATCTGAAGCTTGTATGTGGGTAGGGAGCACCGTTCCCTACTGCTGTGCCCTGGGCGACTTCCCCTTCTGCCCACCCCTCGCTCGCAGGTGCAACCCAGTATTTCACTATAGACAGTGGGTATGTTGGAGCACAAGGTGACAGCAGTAGGTGTCACAGCAGACAGGAAGCTGTAGCCTATTGGTTGCTAGCCAATGATCTGGAGCTTGTATGTGGGTAGGGAGCACCGTTCCCTACTGCTGTGCCCTGGGCGACTTCCCTTCTGCTCACCCCTCGGTCGCAGGTGCAACCCAGTATTTCACTATAGACAGCGGGTATGTTGGAGCACAAGGTGACAGCAGTAGGTGTCACAGCAGACAGGAAGCTGGAGCCTATTGGTTGCTAGCCAATGATCTGGAACTTGTATGTGGGTAGGGAGCACCGTTCCCTACTGCTGTGCCCTGGGCGACTTCACCTTCTGCTCACTCTTCGCTCGCAGGTGCAACCCAGTATTTCACTATAGACAGCGGGTATGTTGGAGCACAAGGTGACAGCAGTAGGTGTCACAACAGACAGGAAGCTGCAGCCTATTGGTTGCTAGCCAATGATCTGGAGCTTGTATGTGGGTAGGGAGCACCGTTCCCTACTGCTGTGCCCTGGGCGACTTCCCCTTCTGCCCACCCCTCGCTCGCAGGTGCAACCCAGTATTTCACTATAGACATCGGGTATGTTGGAGCACAAGGTGACAGCAGTAGGTGTCACAGCAGACAGGAAGCTGCAGCCTATTGGTTGCTAGCCAATGATCTGGAGCTTGTATGTGGGTAGGGAGCACCGTTCCCTACTGCTGTGCCCTGGGCGACTTCCCCTTCTGCCCACCCCTCGCTCGCAGGTGCAACCCAGTATTTCACTATAGACAGCGGGTATGTTGGAGCACAAGGTGACAGCAGTAGGTGTCACAGCAGACAGGAAGCTGCAGGCTATTGGTTGCTAGCCAATGATCTGGAGCTTGTATGTGGGTAGGGAGCACCCTTCTCTTCTGCTGTGCCCTGGGCGACTTCCTCTCCCGCCTACCCCTCGCTTGCAGCTGCAACCCAGTATTTCACTGCAAAATCCCTGGCCATGGCCAATGTCATTGTTTTGTGTGGGGGACGCGCTCAATCCTGCACCTCCAATCATGCGGTCACCATCAGCTACTGGTCACTTATCAATAATTGGGAGCTGGTAGGAAGGACTTCCCATCACGTGCCGGGGCCACGGAACTTCACTTCAGTACTGCGACAAACTCAACTTGGCGTGCTAAGTTTGACAGGCAGCACCGTCTGTCAAGCTCACCCATTGATGTCAATAGGACTGCTAACCAAAGACTTGTCTGTTGTGACTGCCCAGTATTTCACTGCAAAATCCTTGGTCACAGCCAATGTCTCTGTTTTGTGTTTGGCACATGCTCAGTCACGCACTCCCAGCATTGTGATCATGCTGTCACCTTCCGGTCCTGGTCACTTAGCAATGATCGGGAGATAGTATGAAGGGCTTCTAATTACGTGATCACTGTGACAGCCAACTACGTGATCAGGAGGCCCCAGAAATGCCTTCATCGTTGCATTCCATTTAAAGGGCCGAGAGGTGGTGGAAAGGGGTTAAAGGTATCTCTCAATTAATGGAAAGTTGAAATTTGGCATGTACAGTCACCTGACTATGGGTTTGCCTACAGGGGTGTGTCATCTAAGTTATTGATAGTGCAAACGCATCCTAATGGAGCCTAAAAGGAGGTCAACTGCAGGTCTGAAGGGTCAAACAAACCTATAAAGGCACTTAGATGGGACTCAGAAACTTCTTGCATCTCCAGTGCAAGTGGAATACATCTGTAGGTACCCTTCATTTGATCCTCTACCTTGTGATAAAGTGGTCCTGGCATGCATCCACAAGCTTCTCATTTTGTACTCTGCCAGGGTGGAGCCTGTGGGAACTGTGCTTGGGTGGAATTTTGAAAATGGAGCTCTGCATGGGCTGGCCTTTAGCACCAAGAGGAGGGCAGAAGGCACAGATGACATAGAAGAGAGCGCAAGTGACTAGAAAATTGGCCACAATTTGTCCTGTAATATACAATCAGGAGGCCCCAGAAATGCCTTCATCATTACATTCCATTTAAAGGGCCGAGAGGTGGTGGAAAGGGGTTAAAGGTATCTCTCAATTAATGGAAAGTTGAAATTTGGCATGTACAGTCACCTGACTATGGGTTTGCCTACAGGGGTGTCATCTAAGTTATTGGTAGTGCAAATGCATCCTAATGGAGCCTAAGAGGAGGTCAACTGCAGCTCTGAAGGGTCAAACGAACCTGTAAAGGCACTTAGATGGGACTCAGAAACTTCTTGCATCTCCAATACAAGTGGAATACATCTGTAGGTACCCTTCATTTGATCCTCTACCTTGTGATAAAGTGATCCTGGCATGCATCCACAAGCTTCTCGTTTTGTACTCTGCCAGGGCGGAGCCTGTGGGAACTGTGCTTGGGTGGAATTTTGAAAATGGAGCTCTGCATGGGCTGGCCTTTAGGACCAAGAGGAGGGCAGAAGGCACAGATGACATAGAAGAGAGTGCAAGTGACTAGAAAACTGGCCAAAATTTGATACTGTCCTGAAATATAAAATCTGAAAAAGATGTTGGGATGCTGTCACACAAATGCGAAGAGCTGGTGTCGCTGTTTTGAGCTTGGATCCCTCTCAATCGCATGCTCCAAGTGCTGTGACCAAGGGCAGACTGACTATTCGAGCACTCGGGCATTGCCCGAGGGCCCGGGGTCAGTAGGGGGCCTCATGAAATGCACCTGGTACCTTTTATAGGCTTTTTTGGGTATGCTTTGGGTGTGGGCAAGGACACAGGGGCCCCATGATCCCCTATTGCCCGGGGCCCCCATGAGTTGTCAGTCCGCTCCTGTCTGTGACCATGTTGTCACTGTCAGCTCCTGGTCACTTAGCAAGTATTGGGAACTGAAAGGATTGGCTCCTGATCACGTAATTTGTGTGGCAGCCAACCACAGTAAATCTGCAAACTCCTCACTGTGTGTATCTGCCAGGGCGGAGCCTATGGGATCTTGGGTGGGATTTAGAAAACTGAGCCCTGCATGGGTTGGCCTTTAGGACCAAGAGGAGGACAGAAGGCACCGATGACATGGTGGAGAGCGCAAGTGAATACAAAATTGGACAAAATCTGATAGTGTCCTGTAATGTGCAATCAGAGAAAAGATATTGGGATGCTGCCACACAAATGTGAAGGGCTGGTGTCGCTGTTTTGAGCTTGGATCCCTCTCAATCGCATGCTGTGACCATGTTAAATACGCCCCTCAAACGTCTGCTTTCAAAGCCAGTGTGAACTAGCCCTTACTGTGGTGTACATGATGACACACAAAAAAAAAAGAGAACAGCTCTCAGTCACTCTGCTCACTCCTCCTATCAGCATGCCTCTTGCCAGCACATGAAAGGATTGGCTCCTTGTGCTGCTTCTTCCTCTCACACTCCAGCCCTGCTGCACATTGGCTATTAATACCAGGTCATAATCAGGTACTTACATGTAAAAAATAAATGCAATGATGCATTAATGATTGCGTAGCCGCTTGAATTTGTGTTTTTTTTTTTTATTTTTACATCTTCCTGGTGTCAGCTTTGAAGAAAGTCGTCATGATGGATGCACAGTCTGGTTACGTCTAATATGTGTCTACAATCAATATTATTTACTTGTATTCTGTATGTTCATTGTAACAATACAATGCTGTGATTTTAATGAGGGTTTCCATGGTAACATATTGTGCTCCAGAAATGATCACAACTAATCCTTTATTGACTTCTATAATGGAATTCCTTCTCTTATGTGGTCCGTTGGCGCAGAATTTTTTGGCATTGTTGTCAGATGTGTGGAGCGAGCATCTGCTGCTGGCTTAATTTAAAGCGTAACCCCGCCTTTCCGGCAAAAACGCGATCTCGTAAAGGCAGGGCAGAGAAATGAATCAGTTTTATTTTTTTTCGTAAATGGCATATAGATCCTAGAAGAGCGCAGGCTCTTGAAGTACACGGTCTGCTCAGTGGGAAACACTTGTCTCGCACTTGACTGTTGCTGAGAAGCAATTAAAGATGAAAGAAATGATCATGTAAAGCTGAACTCCGGGAATTAGGCACACTCAACCCTTGCAGGGCATCCCCTCCCCACCGCACGGCAAGGGTTAAATGCTTGTGTAGTCGAAGGATGCAGGGGTAAGGAGTATTAATTACCCCATCCCAGCACTCTTCTCTTCTCTCTGCGTCATCAGGTACGGTGCAGGGCTATTAATCCTTCACTGCAGTGCCCGACTGGTCACATAGATGGTGGGAGCCTACCAGAGCCAGGAGTATAGTAAGCATTGTTTAGTCTAGGGGTGCAGGGGTAAGGTGTATGAATGACCCTATCCCTTGGTCTGGCAGGCTCCAGTGCTTTTCACTTCTGTTGGCGTCATCAGGTACGGTGCAGGGCTATTAACCCTTCACTGCAGCGCTGGACTGGTCACATAGATGGTGGGAGCCTACCAGAGCCAGGAGTATAGTAAGCATTGTTTAGTCCAGGGGTGCAGGGGTAAGGTGTATGAATGATCCTATCCCTTGGCCTGGCAGGCTCCAGTGCTTTTCACTTCTGTTGGCGTCATCAGGTATGGTGCAGGGCTATTAATCCTTCACTGCAGCACCGGACTGGTCACATAGATGGTGGGAGCCTATGAGAGCCAGGAGTATAGTAAGCATTGTTTAGTCTAGGGGTGCAGGGGTAAGGTGTATGAATGACCCTATCCCTTGGTCTGGCAGGCTCCAGTGCTTTTCACTTCGGTTGGCGCCATCAGGTACGGTGCAGGGCTATTAACCCTTCACTGCAGCGCCGGACTGGTCGCATAGATGGTGGGAGCCTACCAGAGCCAGGAGTCTAGTAAGCATTGTTTAGTCTAGGGGTGCAGGGGTAAGGTGTATGAATGACCCTATCCCATGGTCTGGCAGGCTCCAGTACTTTTCACTTCTGTTGGCGTCGTCAGGTACGGTGCATCAGGTACGGTGGGAGCCTATGAGAGCCAGGAGTATTGTAAGCATTGTTTAGTCTAGGGGTGCAGGGGTAAGGTGTATGAATGATCCTATCCCTTGGTCTGGGAGGCTCTAGTGCTTTTCACTTCTGTTGGCGTCATCAGGTACGGTGCAGGGCTATTAATCCTTCACTGCAGCACCGGACTGGTCACATAGATGGTGGGAGCCTACCAGTGCCAGGAGTATAGTAAGCATTGTTTAGTCTAGGGGTGCAGGGGTAAGGTGTATGAATGACCCTATCCCTTGGTCTGGCAGGCTCTAGTGCTTTTCACTTCTGTTGGCGTCATCAGCTACGGTGCAGGGCTATTAACCCTTCACTGCAGCACCGGACTGGTCACATAGATGGTGGGAGCCTACCAGAGCCAGGAGTATAGTAAGCATTGTTTAGTCTAGGGGTGCAGGGGTAAGGTGTATGAATGACCCTATCCCATGGTCTGGCAGGCTCCAGTGCTTTTCACTTCTGTTGGCGTCATCAGGTACGGTGCATCAGGTACAGTGGGAGCCTATGAGAGCCAGGAGTATAGTAAGCATTGTTTAGTCTAGGGCTGCAGGGGTAAGGTGTATGAATGACCCTATCCCTTGGTCTGGAAGGCTCCAGTGCTTTTCACTTCTGTTGGTGTCATCAGATACGGTGCAGGTCTATTAATCCTTCACTGCGGCCACGTCCTGATACTCTTTAGGGCTCATTAACACCTACGATTGGGAGGAGCTACATAACACCCTCCCACGCATCGCCTGACAAATGACCTTTGAAAAGCGACCCAGCAAGCACAATTCTTCAGAGGATTAACGCCAGTGTAAACTATCTCTTACAGAGGTGGCGGTGCCGGACTGGTCACATAGATGGTGGGAGCCTATCAGAGCCAGGAGTAAAGTAAGCATTGTTTAGTCTAGGGGTGCAGGGGTAAGGTGT
This sequence comes from Staurois parvus, assembly GCF_062004578.1. Taxonomy (NCBI): domain Eukaryota; kingdom Metazoa; phylum Chordata; class Amphibia; order Anura; family Ranidae; genus Staurois; species Staurois parvus. Next base: position 1,784,584 of record NW_028319410.1, read on the forward strand.
ATGAATGACCCTATCCCTTGGTCTGGCAGGCTCCTGTTCTCGTCTGTCTGCCTCATCATGTACAGTGCAGGACTATTTATCCTGCACTGTACAAGGCAAGCATGCAACCACGGCCTGATGCTTCTTAGAGCTCTTTACACTTGCAGTTGGGGAAGGGGGGAACTAGCCAAGCTTTTACCACCCCCTTCCCTCCCAACCATTCCTTTAAAGCTGGAAAGGCAGCCATAGCAAGAATGAAACCCCCTGTCATGTTCAGCAGGCAGTACTGCCCACCAAAGATGACCCATTCAAGTGATTGTATGTGATTGCGGAACTGTGGTGCAGGCCTGCAGGGGTTTAAACGATCAGTGATGAGACAATATAACACCTCCCCACCATCTATCAAAGCCAAGTGGAGAGGAAGAGGACGGGGCAGAGAGGAAGAGGACAGGGCAGAGAGGAAGAGGACGAGGCAGAAAGGAAGAGGATGGGGCAGAGAGGAAGCAGTAAGAGCAGAAAGGAAGAGGACGGGGCAGAGAGGATGAGGTGGAGAGGAAGAGGACAGGGCAGAGAGGAAGAGGACACAGCAGGGAGGAAAAGGATGGGGAAAAGAGGAAGAGGACAGGGCAGAGAGGAAGAGGATGAAGTGGAGAGGAAGAGGACAGGGCAGAGAGGATGAGGTGGAGAGGAAGAGGACAGGCCAGAGAGGAAGAGGATGAACTGGAGAGGAAGAGGACAGGCCAGAGAGGAAGAGGATGAACTGGAGAGGAAGAGGACAGGGCAGAGAGGATGAGGTGGAGAGGAAGAGGATGGGGAAAGAGGACAGGGCAGAGAGGAAGAGGATGAGGCGGAGAGCAAGAAGACAGGGCAGAGAGGAAGAGGACAGGGCAGAGAGGAAAAGGACAGGGAAAAGAGGAAGAGGACAGGGCAGAGAAGAAGAAGATGAAGCGGAGAGGAAGAGGACAGGACAGAGAGGACAAGGTGGAAAGGAAGAGGATAGGGCAGAGAGGAAGAGGATGGGGAAAAGAGGAGGAGGACAGGGCAGAGAGGAAGAGGACAAGGCACAGAGGAAGAGGATGAGGTGGAGAGGAAGAGGACAAGGCACAGAGGAAGAGGATGAGGCGGAAAGGAAGAGGATGGGGCAGAGAGGAAGAAGATGAGGCAGAGAGGAAAAGGGCAGGGCAGAGAGGAAGAGGACGATGTGGAGAGGAAGAGAGTTTTTGATGTGTTTTTACCGCGTTTTGCGTTTTGTTCAGCTCTTTTCTTTTGAACTGCTTTTTTTTTTGCTGGGCAGAGTAAAAACACAAAACGCAGCAAAAACACACTACCATGCATTTCAGCAGCTTCTCCATTGAACTCTGTTGTAGAAAAAACCCTGCTTTTAGCTTTTAAAAAAGTCCCCGGCCCTTTCCAAAAACGCAGTAACTCAAAAAAAGCATTGCTGTGAACGTGTTCCATAGGAAACCATGTTACATGGACTGTAGTGCGTTTCTGCAAAAAGCACTGAAAAACGCATTGGTGCGAACGGAGCCTCAGATTCAGTAGCTCAGATGACATCATGGAACCTCTCCATGTGACGGTTTTTGGGTCTGGTGATTGGCTGTTCAGCTCTATCACAATGGGAGGGGGGGGGGTTATGTTCTCCCCCCATACCTGGAAACCCTGGTACCTTTGCAAGGGCCCTGGAGGTGCCAGGAGGGAGCAAGGGGCGTGGCTTGGTAAGTATAAATGCCCAGCAGGTGGACTGTGTGAATGCAATATAATATCCTGCATAGAAAAAGTGCCGTGTCTCTTTAAAGAAAAAGCTCAGATTAGATATTAAGCGCCCATCCCCCCCGTCACCCATCCCCCCATCCCCCAGCTTTTGCAACAATAAATGTATTATGCGCCCATAACTCAGAGAGATGAAATCCATCCTGCTTAGTGCATGGCATGCATTGTTCCAGAGACGTTCCGAAAGAGAATATCCCGGATGGCAGCCTTCACCAGTACAATCAGTGGATACTTCCAGAGGCTGCACTGCGTCATTAAAAAAAGCATGTTCAGGGCCCAGTCACCTGCGTGTTGCAGCAGCTTGTGCCAACATGTGACAGTGACCCCTGCTGTATGTGCGATGCATTGCAATGCCATGCGTTGTGAATGACACCCCGATGTTCAGCGTAATGCACTGCAGCCAGGGGCGGACTGACAACTCATGGGGCCCCTTGGGCAATAGGGGATCATGGGGCCCCTGTGTCCTTGCCCACACTCAAACCACACCCAAAAAAGCCTATGAAATGCACAAGGAGCATCTCATGGGGCCCCTACTGACCCCGGGCCCTCGGGCTGAGCCCGAGTTCCCAAATGGTCAGTCCGCCCCTGACTGCAGCACAAAGCACATGCCAGTCGGTGAAGAAGCCGCAGCCTGGGATTTCCTGGCTGGAGGTCGTCCAGCATCATCTAGTCCAGGAGTCTCCAAACTTTCTAAACAAAGGACTAGTTTACTGTCCTTCAGACTTAAGGGGTGCCGGACTATGACCAGCGGGAGAAGAAAAGGTCCCGATGTCAGTGGGAATAAGCACTGTCCCATCGTTGGTGTCAATGGGAGGAATAGTGCCCATCATTGGTGTCAGTGGGAGGAATAGTGCCCCATCATTGGTGTCAGTGGGAGGAATAGTGCCCCATCATTGGTGTCAGTGGGAGGAATAGTGCCCATCATTGGTGTCAGTGGGAGGAATAGTGCCCCATCATTGGTATCAGTGGGAGGAATAGTGTCTCATCATTGGTATCAGTGGGAGGAATAGTGCCCCGTCATTGGTGTCAGTGGGAGGAATAGTGCCCCATCATTGGTGTCAGTGGGAGGAATAGCACCCAATCCTTGGTGTCAGTTGGAGTATAAGCACCTCATCATTGGTGTCAGTGGGAGGAATAGCACCCAATCCTTGGTGTCAGTGGGAGGAATAGCACCTCAGAGTTGGTGTAATTGGGAGGAATTTTGAATTGTGCACCTTAATTGGTATCAGTGGATGAAAATACTGCCCCAAGGGCCAAGCCCTTAAGGGGTGCTGGACTGTGGTCAGTGGGAGTAGAAAAGGCCCCACTGTCAGTGGGAATAAGCAATGCCCCATCATTGGTGTCAGTGGGAATAAGCAATGCCCCATCATTGGTGTCAGTGGTAATAAGCAATGCCTCATCTTTGGTGTCAGCAACAGGAATAGCACCCAATCCTTGGTGTCAGTGGGAGGAATAGTGCCCCATCATTTGTATCAGTGGGAGGAATAGTGTCCCATCATTGGTGTCAGTGGGAGGAATAGTGTCCCATCATTGGTGTCAGTGGGAGGAATAGTGCCCCATCATTGGTGTCAGTGGGAGGAATAGCACCCAATCCTTGGTGTCAGTGGGAGGAATAGTGCCCCATTGTTGGTGTCAGTGGGAAGAATAGTGCCCCGTCATTGGGAGGAATAGTTCCCTCGTCATTGGTGTCAGTGGGAGGAAGAGTGCCCCATCATGGTGTAAGTGGGACAAAGAGTGCCCTATCATTGGTGTCTTTGGGAGGAAATTTACTCTATAGTTGGTGTCAGTGGGAGGAATTCTGAATTGTGCGCCTTCATTGGTGTTAGTGGATGAAAATAGTGCCCCAAGTACCAGATAGAAGAAAGCAAAGGGCCGCATCTGGCCCCTGGGCCGCAGTTTGGAGACCACTGTTTTTCCCTCCCCACCATGATTTATCCTGGCACTCCCCTTTTTTTCATTGGATTTCAATTCTTTCAATCATGGAGGCTCATCATCACATGTGGGCATTACCTAACATGGTACCAGGGGCGGCCTGACAACTCATGGGGCCCCCGGGCAATAGGGGATCATGGGGCCCCTGTGTCCTTTCCCAAACTCAAAAAAGCTTATGAAAAAGGTACCAGGGGCATCTCATGGGACCCCCTACTGACCTCGGGCAGTGCTAGAGTTTCAAATGGTCAGTCCGCCCTTCCATGGTACGCATGTAAATCAGCCTGCCTAGTCCAGCCCACTCCTCCAGATTGTCAACTCCTCCCAAGAGCCAGCCTACTGCTTACAGCAGGGCTCCCAGGAGGGGTATTGAAGCAGGGTGATCTTTTCAGGAAGCTATATACAGCACCCTGATGGCCCCTTCCACCATCCACGCTCTGCCTGCATTGCATAGAGAAACACAGAGTCTCCGTGATGACATCACCGAGTCTACAATAAAATATGTAAGGTTTTTGGGTTTTTTTTGAAATGTCAAAAGCATGTTAGTTTTGGGGGGAGGGGAAAACAAAGGAAAATAAAGACAAATTATACTTCAGCTTTATATATTATTCAGTGTGCAACAATGACAGATTTCTCTTCTGTCTGTCTCCCAGGTTCACACGGGGCCCTTTATTCCCGACAAGGAAAAAAAAAAAAAAGATATAAAAAAAATTTTGCCATCCGTTGCAGTCACACGTAACAAAAAAAAAAAAGTTTTTGCGTTCTGTCACACATTGTTGAAAGGGTTCACTCGTGGAAGGAGCGTTACAATTAGCTTTCAAACATTTGCCATTATCACATAATTGTTTCATGTCGTTATACTTCTTCATTTGCCGCCTCGTACGCCGCTGATCTCTTCTATACAAAACCGGCACCCATCTGCTGCGTCAGTCTCTCCTGGCCTCTATTCATCGGCGGAATAATACATGTCCTAATGATTTCCCCCGAATTGGAAATCTCCCTTTTGCGATCGGTTTTGGCAGATTGTTCGCAGGTACTTCACTTGCATCTGTTTGCAATTTTGCAAAAAAACGAAGAGTTTTAGTGTCAAGCTCTGCAAAGTCGAGCTATTTCAATCCTCCTGCGCGGCGGACTGGCATTTAATGGAGTTTATCTAACGGAATGGGCCCGGCGGTCGCGGCGGTGGCTGACTTGGTGCAAAGCATCTGTCTGTCGATCGGTCTGGGAAATGGCCTGGAGACAAGTGTACATGTGAATGGAATGGTGGAGGAAGCGGGAGCAGGCATGCCTTTGGGGAGCAACCAGGGGCGGACTGACCATTTGGGAACTCGGGCACTGCCCAAGGGCCCAGGGTCAGTAGTGGGCCCCATGAGATGCCCCTGGTACCTTTCATAGGCTTTTTGGGTGTGGTTTGAGTGTGGGTGAGGACACAGGGGCCCCATCATTCCCTATTATCCGGGAGCCCCATGAGTTGTCAGTCAGCCCCTGCTATAGTCTCAACACAGGTGCAAGGTGGATGTGATTCAGATACAGTAAAGGTTTGGTATACTGCGATATAGGGTCGGTATAGGTGCAATCTAGATTTGGAATAAGTGTGGTATAGAGTGTAGTATGTAGTATGGGCGCACTATGGATTGAGCGCAGTATGGATTGGGCGCAGTATGGATTGGGCGCAGTATGGATTAGGTGCAGTATGGATTGGGCGCAGTATGGATTGGGCGCAGTATGGATTGGGCGCAGTATGGATTGGGCGCAGTATGGATTGGGTCAGTATGGATTAGGTGCAGTATGGATTGGGCTCAGTATGAATTGCGTGCAGTATGGATTAGGTGCAGTATGGATTGGGCGCAGTATGGATTAGGCGCATTATGGATTGGGCGCAGTATGGATTGGGCGCAGTATGGATTGGGTGCAGTATGGATTGGGTGCAGTATGGATTGGGCGCAGTATGGATTGGGTGCAGTATGGATTGGGTACACTTGGTGTCCTGTTGTGAGTGGCTCAGTCCCTGCTAGCACTATCAGCAAATGGACGAATAGGCTTTTTTGGGTGTGGTTTGAGTGTAGGCGAGGACACAGGGGCCCCATGATCTCCTATTGCCCGGGGCCCCGTGAGTTGTCAGTCCACCCCTGGGAGCAACATTAGCGATCTGACAGGGTTTGCTGTGTTGTCGTAGGCATGACGTAATTGGAGAGATGATCGTCCAGTCCAGTGTAGTGCTCACCGGGGTGTATTTACCAAAAAGGCAAACAAAGCATTTGCCTAGGGCGGAATTTTTCCGGGGGGATGGGGGTGGGCAGCATGTCCCCTTGGAAGAAGGGATGGAAGAAGGGACTCAGGCGGCATGGGGACCTGGTGGGTTCCGAGAGATGCTGAGGGTTTCATGACGGTGTATGCACAGCCCGACTCTCGTTCCCAGAGATGTCCGGGGCTGTGAAGGTGAGTGTCTTTCTCTCTCTCGCCATGGGGGATGGTGGCTGGTGTATGGGGGAAGACTCGGGTGGAGGGCAGGGGTGTTGTTGGTCATTGTCAAGCTCTTTCTGCGGGGGGGGCACCAATTTTTGGGTTGCCTAGGGCAGCACAAAACCTAAATACACCTCTGGCTCTCACCCCCTAAAGGGCCAACTAAGTGGTCCCAAAGTTCTTTCCAAAGCTAGTGTATCAGCAGCCAGTCACTCTTCTGGCTCAAGAATAGTCTAGGGCAGGAGTCTCCAAACTTTCTTAACAAAGGGCCAGTGTACTGTCCTTGAGGCTTTATTGGGCCCAGACTGTGGCCAGTGGGATAACAAATACCCCATTATTGGTTTTAGCAGACAAAATAGCACCCTATTGCTATCAGAGGGAGGTATGGTGCCCCATTGTTGGTACTCAAGATTGAAATCGTGCCTTGTTGTTGGTATCTATTGGAGGAATGGTTCCACATCATTGGAATCAATAGGAGGAATGGTACCCAGCTGGTAGTGTCTGTGGGAGGAATAGGGCCCCATTATAAGTATCAGTAGGAGGAATAGTGCCTTATCATTAGTATCAGTGGGAGGAAGGGTGCCTGTTTGTTGGTGTCAGTGGGAAGAATGGAGCAACATCATTGGCATCAGTGGAAGTAAACAGTGCCCCATCATTGGTATAAATTGGAGGAATACTGCCCTATCATTGGTGTCTTTGGGAGGAATAATGCCTCCTCATTGGTGTCAGTGGGAGGAATAGCGCCCCAGAATTGGTATCTGTGGGAGGAATGATGCCCCATCATTGATGTCCTTGGAAGGGATGGTGCCTCATCTTTGGTGTATGTGGGAGGAATGGTGCCCCATAGTTGGTGTATGTGGGAGGAATGGTGCCCCATCATTGGTGTCCTTGGAAGGGATGGTGCCCCATCTTTTGGTGTATGTGGGAGGAATGGTGCCCCATAGTTGGTGTATGTGGGAGGAATGGTGCCCCATCGTTGGTGTATGCGGGAGGAATGGTGTTAGTGGATGGCATGTTGCCCCAAGGGCCAGATAAAGGCAAGCAAATGACCACTTCCAGCTCACGGGCCACAGTACTTTATTATTACTTGAACTTGGATAAGGTGTAGAGTAACTGTGGGCTGCTCCAATAAGGTAAAGTAGCAACTTGAGGACACTTGTCTCCTTCTCAAAGCTTCCTAGCACAGACCTTGCAGCAGCAGATGATGGACTGAACTACACAGAGATACCATAAGAAATATCCATCTTTAAGCACAGGCTGAACTGATGCAAGATGGATAGTGGCAGCACACAGTCACTGAGGTCTTACACACTGGTCTGTACTCACAAATGTCTTTAGATAGTTGGGTGTCTCCTTCCAATATCAGCCAGACATGTCTCCTGTGAATCCTTCAGACTAGATCCCCAGATAGATCCCTTGGTCAACTCCAGTACAATTTGGTAGGATATGCACTCCCCAGCCACCTACTGGGCACCCCCACCCCCAGGGATTGGCTGGGACCACATACATATTCAGACCAAAGACTTGACTCACCAAGCCCATTCCAGAACCCTCCAGAAGGCAGGGGAAAGCAGTCTAACCCACAACCAGTGAAGCTCAGCAGCCAAAACCAATCACAAGCTGCTCCACTGATTACAGAGGAGCTAAATAACTAAATTTGCCTAGCCTAGCACCTAACTAGGAGGGTTCTACACAAGGCTTTGGACCAGACCCGAGCAAATTGAGACCCCAGAGCCCTTTGGTACTGCTTGTCAAACTCTGCACAAAGAGTTAAAAATGCCATGGCCGAAAAGCAAAGCATCATGGCAGCGGCATGTGAACAGCCACATTCGGCTGTTATTTTACAGTTCGGGTGGGTGGCTGGGAGGCCCACTTGCAAGAGATCCATTTCATGAGCAGTTGTACCTATTATTCCTAGCTCAAGGTGATTGTTTTCTATATGTTTGTGTACTTATAGACCTTCCCAGGTCCAAAAATAATATTGAGAAGAATTAGGTTCGGACCTCTACTACAATCCCAGTTTCTCATATGGCCCCTTGGGAAAATTAATTGCCCTCCCCTGCTGTAGATCCACTTTAAAATATTATTCCTTCTCTCTGATAGACCTTACAGTGATATCTTCGGACACATAAACTGAGACAATCATCCAATCAAGTATTTTAAATTTTTTTTTAATTTACATGAAGGAACCCTTTAAATAGTGTCCAGGTCTTAGGGAACTCCTGCTAATAGTGACTATGTCTACAGCTCATGGTACATTAGTGAGAGTGATAGGCTACAAAGTAATAAAAGAGTAAACAGTGTGCTGTACTTAGCGTATTTCACAAACACTCTATATGACAAATTTATTATCAGTAGAAATAATAAAATGAAACACACAGTAATGTGTCCATTAAAAAAAAAATGGTATTGTTTCTCTTGTGGTCAGTGGAAAAGTGCCCTTACATTAGTGGTCAGTAAAATGTCTGCTTACTGTGGTGGTCAGTAAAGTATATTCTTCCATTGGTGGTTAGAAAGGTATCCCCTTATATTGGTTGTTGGTGACGTGTTCCCTTACATTGGTGGTCAGTGAAGTGTCCCCTTAAATTGGTAATTAGTCAAACTTCCCCTTAAGTTGATGGTCAGTAAAGCATCTCCTTACATTACTGGTTAGTTAAGTGGTCCTTCACACTGGTGGTCAGTGTAGTTTCCCATTAAATTGGTGGTCAATAAAGATTCTCCTTACATTGTTGGTCAACAAAGTGTGCCATTACAGTGATGATGGTCAGTAAACTGTCGCCTTACGTTGGTGGTCAGTAAAGTGTCTCTTTACATTGGTGGTCAATAACATTTTTCCTTACATTAGTGGTCAGTAAAGTATCTCCTTACATTGGTGGTCAGTTAAGTGTACCCTTACACTGATGGTCTGTAAAGTATCTCCTGACATTGGTGGTCAGTTAAGTGTACCCATACATTAATGGTCAGTAAAGTTCTTCTTCCATTGGTGGTTAGAAAGGTATCCCCTTATATTGGTTGTTGATAACGTGTTCCCTTACATTGGTGGTCAGTGAAGTGTCCCCTTAAATTGGTAATTAGTCAAACTTCTCCTTAAGTTGATGGTCAGTAAAGCATCCCCTTGCATTACTGGTTAGTTAAGTGGTCCTTCACACTGGTGGTCAGTGTAGTTTCCCATTAAATTGGTGGTCAGTAACGTTTCTCCTTACATTGTTGGTCAACAAAGTGTGCCATTACAGTGATGATGGTCAGTAAACTGTCGCCTTACGTTGGTGGTCAGTAACGTGTCTCTTTACATTGGTGGTCAATAACATTTTTACTTACATTAGTGGTCAGTAAAGTATCTCCTTACATTGCTGGTCAGTTAAGTGTACCCTTACATTGATGGTCTGTAAAGTATCTCCTGACATTGGTGGTCAGTTAAGTGTACCCTTACATTAATGGTCAGTAAAATTTCTGCTTATATTGGTGGTCAATAACATTTTTCCTTACATTAGTGGTCACTAAAGTATCTCCTTACATTGGCGGTCAATTAAGTGTACCCTTATATTGGTGGTCTGTAAAGTATCTCCTGACATTGGTGGTCAATTAAGTGTACCCTTATATTGGTGGTCAGTAAAATATCTCCTTACATTGTTGGTCAATGAAGTTTGCCATTACAGTGATGATAGTCAGTAAACTGTTGCCTTACGTTGGTGGTCAGTAAAGTGTCTCTTTACATTGGTGGTCAATAACATTTTCCCTTGCATTAGTGGTCAGTAAAGTATCTCCTTACATGGGTGGTCAGTTAAGTGTACCCTTACATTGATGGTCTGTAAAGTATCTCCTTACATTGGTGGTTAATTAAGCGTTCCCTTACATTGGTGGTCGGTTAAATGTACCCTTACATTGATGGTCAGTAAAGTATCTCCTTACATTGGTGGGCAATTAAATGTACCCTTATATTGGTGGTCAGTAAAGTATCTCCTTACTTTGGTGGTCAACAAAGTGTGTCATTACATTAAAGGTCATTGTTGTGGCCCCTTACATTGATGATCAGTAAAGTGTCTCCTTACATTAGTGGTCAGTGAAGTATCTCCCTAAATTGGTGGGTAGTAAAATATCTCCTTACATTAGTGGTCAGTAAAGTATCTTCTTACATTGGTGGTCAGTGAAGTATCTCCCTTTATTGCTGGTCAGCAAAGTGTCTCCTTATATTGGTGGTCAGTGAAGTATCTCCCTTCATTGCTGGTCAGTAAAGTATCTCCTTACATTAGTGGTCAGTAAAGTATCTTCTTACATTGGTGGTCATTGAAGTATCTCCCTAAATTGGTGGGCAGTAAAGTATCCCCTTACATTGGTGGTCAGTGAAGTATCTCCCTAAATTGGTGGGCAGTAAAGTATCCCCTTACATTGGTGGTCAGTGAAGTGTCCCCTTAAATTGGTGGTTAGTGGAGTGTCTTTTTACATTGGTAGTCAGTAAAGTATCTCCTTACATTAGTGGTCACTGAAGTGTCTCCTTTCATTATTAGTGAAGTGTCACGCTACATTGGGGGACATTGAAGAAGGGTTCATGTAGATGTTGGTTAGTGAGAGATGGACAACCATACATTGGTGGCCACAGGGAGAAGGGCCCCGTTACACTAGTGGTCAGTGGGAAGAATACTTCTTTCATTGGTGGTCAATGGTAAAAATAATTCCCCCATCCCCCATTCCCCACCTTCAGATAGCATAAAAGAGCATTAGTGCCAGTGGGAATTTATCTGAGAGGCAGAAACAGCTCATTGCTCAAGGAACCCCTAGCAGCCTTTGAAGTAACCATGGAACCCTGGGTGAGAAAGGCTGATCTAATGCCTGGGACAACTGTAAAGCTGGCCATACATGTGCCACGTTTCAGTAGATTTCAACCACTTTCCATTCCATATACACATAAAATCACAAGTCATCTCCAGGAACTTAGCAATCTCCAACCCATGAATTTGATTGATCTCCATAATACAGCTTATATCTAAACCCTCATTGGACTTCAATTAACATGTGTGTCCTATTGGAGAGATTAACCTGTCCTGAAGACAGAACAGAAAGTAGGAGGAAATCTCTCCGAAATGACAGGGAAGACCCTCTTAGAAAGCTTTCCCCATTAGAAGATTTCCCTTTACCTCCCATTCAGTAGGCAACTCAAAAGTTTTGGATTTTCCCTTGATTTCGGAACCTGACAGCGGGTCCAATTTTCCCACACAGTGAAAGGACATACCATATAAGCCCCGAAGAATGGAAATTTTGTGGATCTATAAGATGTTTTACAACATAATAATAAACTACTGTGGACTCCTAGTGCTGTTCACCGGATTTCCCTTCGCACTTTCTGTTTTAAGGTTCTTTGTTTTATAGAGGCAGCCTAATCTAAGTGATTCAGTTCAACTCAACCACCATACTCAATATTGGCCATTAACATTGACCTCCATGTACTCCTTACATTGTGACATGTCAGGAATTTATCCATGGTGACTGGTAACCTTACTGAATGGTCAACGTTAAAGAAAAACTACAGGTATGAATTTTTTGTTACATATTTACATTGCTCCAGCTTGGATCTATGTAACTATGTATATACCATAGCTGTGGAAGAACTACTGGAGTTGCAAGGGTCACACTTGCGACCTGGTACTGGTTTTCCACCACTGTGGGAGGGCTAAGACAGCAGGAAGGAGGCCTGCTGCAGAACGCGTGAAAGGGTCCGGCTGCTGGACTGTAATAAAGGGCCCAATAATGGGAGTAAAAAGCACGAGACTAGGGGAAAGTTGTCTGGGACCAGTGGGAATGGACCTGGGAACAGTGGCAAGGGTCAGGGAGTCCCTTCATATTTTTTTCTCACCAGGACCCTGAAGGCTCTAGTTTCACCGCTGACCTGTGGGATCCTTCCGGCAGCTGGAAATCCTTGAAGTAGACACAGCTACCCCAGTGATTTCCACTAACTTCCAGATCCTACACCAAGTTGCTGCCCTGAATTCGGAACGCGTGAGGTTGGCTGCTTGGCACAGCCACCATTCAGAGAATACGTTGCAGTTTCTGAATGAATGCAAAGTATTCTCTGATTGAATGAGGGGGAGAACTAGGGCGGTGAGAGTGCAGGGCAGCCTCCTGGCATGGGACCTGGAAGCAATCGGAAATCACTGGAGTAGCAGTGTCTATTTCTGGGATTTCCAGCTTCCAGGGGCATTGGCCAGGTATGGTATATGCATTGTTATATTGGTCCAAGCTGGACCAATGTAACTACGTATAAAATTGCCATTCCTGGAATTCTTCTTTACAGTTGATCATTCAGTAAGGTTACCAGTCACCATGAATACATTCTATGTCACAATGTAAGGAGTACATGGCCAATGTTAATGTTAATGGCCGCTATTGCGCATGACCTACTGAATCATGTTGGTTAGGCCGCTTTTATAAAAAAAAGAACCCCAAAGAGAAGATGTGGAGGGAAATCCAAGGGATAGCACTAAGAGCTCCACACCACACAGTGTGGGGGATCATTGGAACCTCTGTCAGGTTTTTATGACTTTTTGTGGCTCTAATAGGGAACCGAAATTGAGGGAAAATCCAAGAATTTTCAGTTGTCTGCAGAAAGGAAATGTAAGGAGAAATTTTCTAATGGTTAAAAGCTTTCTAAGAGGGTCTTTCCCGTAATTTCGTAGAGATTTCCTCTTACTTTCTATTGTGTCTCCAGGACAGGAGGTTAAGGTTAATTTCCCCGATAGGACATAGATGGTATAATAAAATCCGACAAGGGTGTAGTCATTAGCTGAATGTTGGTGCTCAATCAAATTCATGGGTTGAGGATCACGTAGTTTCTAAGAGAAGATGTGGAGGGAAATCCAAGGGATAGCGCTAAGAGCTCCACACCAATGGAACGTAACTATGTATAAAATAGCCATTCCTGGAAATCTTCTTTACAGTTGACCATTCGGTAAAGTTACCAGTCACCATGAATACATTCTATGTCACAATGTAAGGAGTACATAGCCAATGTTAATGTTAATGGCCGCTATTGCGCATGACCATTGAGTTCAACTGAATCACATTGGTTAGGCTGCTTTTATAAAACAAAGAACCCCAAAGAGAAGATGTGGAGGGAAATCCAAGGGATAGCACTAAGAGCTCCACACCAATGGAGGGCCTAGAATAGTTGTAGAACATTAACAAGATATGCAGTCCATTGTGTTTTGTAATTAGCAAAATCTCCATTCCTGAGGGCTTATATGCTATGTCCTTGCACTGGGTGGGAGAATTGGAACCTCTTTCAGGTTTTTATGACTTTTTTTGGCCCCATTGGGGAACTGAAATTGAGGGTAAATCCAAGAATTTTCAGTTGTCTGCAGAACGGAAAGGTAAGGAGAAATCTTAATGGTTGAAAGCTTTCTAAGAGGGTCTTTCCCGTAATTTTGGAGAGATTTCCTCTTACTTTCCATTGTGTCTCCAGGACAGGAGGTTAAGGTTCATTTCCCCGATAGGACATAGATGGTATACTAAAGTCCGACAAGGGTTTAGTCATTAGCTAAATGTTGGTGCTCAATCAAATTCATGGGTTGAGGATCGCGTAGTTGCTAAGAGAAGATGTGGAGGGAAATCCATGGGATAGTGCTAAGAGCTCCACACCAATGGAACTTAACTATTTATAAAATAGCCATTCCTGGAATTCTTCTTTACAGTTGACCATTCAGTAAGGTTACCAGTCACCATGAATACATTCTATGTCACAATGTAAGGAGTACATAGCCAATGTTAATGTTAATGGCCGCTATTGCGCATGACCATTGAGTTCAACTGAATCATATTGGTTAGGCTGCTTTTATAAAATAAAGAACCCCAAAGAGAAGATGTGGAGGGAAATCCAAGGGATAGCACTAAGAGCTCCACACCAATGGAGGGCCTAGAATAGTTGTAGAACATCAACAAGATATGCAATCCATTGTGTTTTGGAGTCAACAAAATCTCAGTTCCTGAGGGCTTATATGCTATGTCCTTGCACTGGGTGGGATAATTAGAACCTCTTTCAGGTTTTTATGACTTTTTTTGGTCCCATTGGGGAACTGAAATTGAAGGAAAATCCAAGAATTTTCAGTTGTCTGTAGAATGGAAAGGTAAGCAGAAATCTTAATGGTTAAAAGCTTTCTAAGAGGGTCTTTCTCGTAATTTCGGAGAGATTTCCTCTTACTTTCTATTGTATCTCCAGGACAGGAGGTTAAGATGAATTTCCCTAATAAGACATAGATGGTATAATAAAGTCCGACAAGGGTGTAGTCATTAGCTGAATGTTGGTGCTCAATCAAATTCATGGGTTGAGGATCGCGTAGTTCCTAAGAGAAGATGTGGAGGGAAATCCAAGGGAAAGCACTAAGAGCTCCACACCAATGGAGGGCCTAGAATAGTTGTAGAACATCAACAAGATATGCAGTCCATTGCGTTTTGGAGTCAACAAAATCTCTGTTCCTCAGGGCTTATATGCTATGTCCTTGCACTGGGTGGGAGAATTGGAACCTCTGTCAGGTTTTTATGACTTTTTTTGGCCCCAATGGGGAACCGAAATTGAGGGAAAATCCAAGAATTTTCAGTTTTCTGCAGAACGGAAGGTGAGGAGAAATCTAGTTTTTAAAAGCTTTCTAAGAGGGTCTTTCCCGTAATTTTGGAGAGATTTCCTCTTACTTTCTATTGTGTCTCCAGGACAGGAGGGTAAGGTTCACGTCCCCAATAGGAAATAGATGGTATAATAAAGTCCGACAAGGGTTTAGTCATTAGCAGAATGTTGGTGCTCAATCAAATTCATGGGTTGAGGATCGCGCAGTTCCTAAGAGAAGATGTGGAGGGAAATCCAAGGGATGGCGCTAAGAGCTCCACACCAATGGAACGTAACTATGTATAAAATACACATACTGGGAATTCTTCTTTAAAAGTGGACCTGCAACCCATTTTTTTTTAGATTTCGATAGAGCAGGAGCATTTTAGGCATAGTAGTGACACCTTCCGTAGCAGCTATAAGGGACAATTAGTAAAATCCTCACAGAGGTTTTACCTCTTCCCCAAAAAGACAGTTTCAGATGGACTGCAGCTTTAACTTTTTGGCATTTTTTATTCCTCTTCAGATGCCTCTTGCTGCCAGTCTTTCCCTGAACTAAAAAAGCAAAAAAAATATGCTGTCCAGAGATTCAGAAATAATTGAGACTTCGACTTACTTTTTCTTTGGCCATGTGGCGAGCAGCTGACTAGGTTAAGCCGTTTTTATTTACTTTGAAAAAACTAAGCCGTATTGTACCAGAGAAGAAAAAGGAAAGTAGCTTTCACCTCATCATTAGCAAATGGAAACAAGTCAAATACAATGTTTTGCCACTGAGCAAAAAAAAAAGAGAAAAGAAAAAAGAAAAAAAAAATCACAGCTCAATTTCTGCCATCAGGATCAAAGAGGACCTGTCCCAAGTGAACCACCATTGTGAGAAGACTCAGATGGTAGCTGACACTTTCTAAGCCATTCTCTTTTTTTATGCATAGTGCAAAGATCACAGTAATTGTAGTACATTCTAACAGGGTATCACATTCCGTGACTGACACAGCTGTCCCCATACATTTATGTCAGCTGAATTGCAGACAAGCAGCTATATAGATGAAATACCTTCATGACAACTCTATTGGCTGCCAAAGGGTTTGTAATTTTGTTTGACCAGTGTTGTGATCCAAGCACCCCCTACCAGACAGTGCAGCCAGGTTGGTGACCTGTGACTTAACAACATAGCTTGGTCAATGAATACCCCCAGCATGTTGACTATGCAAAATCACACGTATGAGGCGATCACTCCTCTGCATGTCTGCAAGGTTCCTGTTATAGATTGACAGCACTGTGTGCTGTAATTGAGTCTAATGTTCTGTGTAGACGGGCGATCTGTCAAATGCAGACACTTGGACTCCAATGCAGCACATGGTTGATTGCAAAGGGAAGAATTAATAGTGGTATCATATATATATGTATATATATATATATATAAATATATACTTTATTTTTTTTTTATATTTAGAATTTATATATATCTCTCTCTCACTCAATATCTCTCTCTCTATTATTTATCTGTAAAAATAACTCTTATTGTCTCTCTAATGAAGTGGATTAAGTGGTGGTTTCACATATTGGAGTTATATTATATATTTATGTGTGCATATATTTTTTATAGTAATATATATTTTATATATATATATTCATTATTATTATTACTGTTTATCTGTAAAAATAACAGAGCGCATAGATTTCTCCTGTGCCGAAGGGTTGAAGAAGCCAATTGAAAGACGGATTCAGGCACTCATATAAGCTGCATTTTTAAGTAAATCTATTTATTGGTAAAAATAATTATCTCTCTAATGAATACACAAGTAGATTAAATGGTGGTTTCATATACTGGAGATATATGATATATTTATGATCACAAAAAAAAAAAAAGAATATATATATATATATATATATATATATATATATATATATATATATATAATGTATTAAAAAAATAAATAAATAAATAAATATATTTTAATATATATATATATATATATATATATATATATATACACAGTGGGGATCGAAAGTTTGGGCACCCCAGCTAAAAATTTGTATTAATGTGCATAAAGAAGCCAAGGAAAGATGGAAAAATCTCCAAAAGGCATCAAATTACAGATTAGACATTCTTATAATATGTCAACAAAAGTTAGATTTTATTTCCATCATTTACACTTTCAAAATAACAGAAAACAAAAAAATTGCGTCTGCAAAAGTTTGGGCACCCTGCAGAGTTAATATCTTGTACTGCCCCCTTTGGCAAGTATCACAGCTTGTAAACGCTTTTTGTAGCCAGCCAAGAGTCTTTCAATTCTTGTTTGAGGTATCTTTGCCCATTCTTCCTTACAAAAGTCTTCCAGTTCTTTGAGATTTCTGGGCTGTCTGTCACGCACTGCTCTTTTAAGGTCTATCCATAGATTTTCAATTATGTTGAGGTCAGGAGATTGTGAAGGCCATGGCAAAACCTTCAGTTTACGCCTCTTGATGTAATCCCCCGTGGATTTCGAGGTGTGTTTAGGATCATTATCCATTTGTAGAAGCCATCCTCTCTTTAACTTCAGCTTTTTCACAGATGGCATCAAGTTACCATCCAAAATTTGCTGAAATTTTATTGAATCCATTTTTCCTTCTACTCGTGAGATGTTCCCTGTGCCACTGGCTGCAACACAACCCCAAAGCATGATTGATCCAACCCCATGCTTAACAGTTGGACAGAGGTTCTTTTCATTCAATTCTGTGCCCCTTCTTCTCCAAACGTACCTTTGCTCATTCCGGCCAAAAAGTTCAAGTTTAACCTCATCGGTCCACAGAACTTGTTTCCAAAATGCATCAGGCTTGTTTATATGTTCATTTGCAAAGTTCAAACGATGATTTTTGTGGTGAGGACGTAGAAGAGGTTTTCTTCTGATGACTCTTCCATGAAGACCATATTTGTACAAGTATCTCTTTATAGTGGAATAGTGTACCACAACTCCAGTGTCTGCCAGATCTTTCTGGAGGGATCGTGCAGTCAAACGTGGGTTTTGAATTGTTTTTCTCAGAATCCTGCGAGCTGTTCTGTCTGATATTTTTCTTGGTCTTCCAGATCTTGCTTTAACTTCCACTGTTCCTGATGACTGCCATTTCTTAATTACATTCCGAACAGAAGATATTGACATCTGAAAACGCTTTCCTATCTTCTTATAGCCTTCTCCAGCTTTGTGAGCGTCAGCTATTTTCAGTTTCAGTTTTCTAGACAACTGCTTAGAAGAACCCATGGTGCTGATTGTTGGGGCAAGGTCAGATGAGTCTGGGCATTTAAAACCTTTGAGATTGACATCACCTGGTCTTCCCAGATGATGATTGAGAACAATCCATGACACTGGCAGGTCTCAGCTTGGCAAAGGGGGCAGTGCATGCTATAAATTCTGCAGGGTGCCCAAACTTTTGTAGACGCCATTTTTTTGTTTTCTGTTATTTTGAAAGTGTAAATGATGGAAATAAAATCTAACTTTTGTTGACATATTATAAGAATGTCTAATCTTTAATTTGATGCCTTTTGGTGATTTTTCCATCTTTCCTTGGCTTCTTTATGCACATTAATACAAATTTTTAGCTGGGGTGCCCAAACGTTCGATCCCCACTGTATATATATATATATATATATATATATGTATATATACACACACATATGCACACATATATACATATATAAAATGTATGAATATTTAAAAAAGTTAAATTTATATATATATACATATATATATATTTATTTATTTTTTTAATTTATTTTTTATTTATTTATTTTTTTTAATATTTGTTATATAATATATATAAAAAAATAATACTGCCACTTTTCCCTTAAGCATTTGCTTGCTGTAAAAAAATATAAAATATTAGGGGAAAAAATGTAAATAAATATATATATATATAAATATAACTGCATATAACATACATATATACATATATATAACATAAATAAATACATGAATAATAAATATAATAAAAAATACATAATACTATTTATATATATATATATATATATATATATATATATATATATATATATATAAAATATAACTGCATATAACATATATACATATATATAACATAAATAAATAAATAAATGAATAATAAATATAATAAAAAAAATATAATTATATATATATATATATATATATATATATATATATATATGTATTTTAGATTATATATACTATATTAAGAGAAAAATACAATATATATTTTTTTCCTATTATTACATCTATTTTTTACAGCAAGCGCATGCTTCAGGGAAAAGTGGCGGTCTACCTCCAAGCCGATCACGTAAACATGTGTAAACAGAAACTTTAAAAAGACTAACGATATGCTTTAAAAGGTTAGCCGGCAAGAATCGCTGTGA
Source organism: Staurois parvus (assembly GCF_062004578.1). Classification (NCBI taxonomy): domain Eukaryota; kingdom Metazoa; phylum Chordata; class Amphibia; order Anura; family Ranidae; genus Staurois; species Staurois parvus. The sequence goes on from NW_028319410.1 coordinate 1,803,675, forward strand.
TTTTTTTTTTTTTCCTCTGTGTCCTTGTTTAATTCAAATGAGTTTGTTACATATTGACTTGTAGCAGTGAAAGGCCACCCATCACGGAATCTGTGCAGCCGTCCAAACAAGCAAGTGAGCGCTTTCTTAAATGATGCTAATCAGCCCGGAGAGGCTTGCCCTCTGTCCCAATCACTATTCTAAAATTCACATGTGCTGATAACCTGAAATTGAATGTGTCAGTATGCAGACACGCTGAGCAGGGGGAGAGGGGGTGGGCGGCTGGGCAAGAAGGGGGGATATTACTAGGAGTAAGAGAGACCCTGTCTGTTTGTTTGTATTTATGTTGATTAAACAAAATTCCTTTTATAATAGATCTGAATTTTTTTTTTGGTAGCCGCAGATACCATTCCGAGCTGGGGGTGTAATAAAAAAAAAAAAAATGGAAGTACATAAAGAAAACATGGAAGATGGTTTGCGCGTTTCGGGGTTGCAGGGGTTACAAGAGACAGATGGTGTTTATAGAACCTATTTCACAGAGATGTATACAATGTTACAATTTATGTTTGGTAATCTGAAGCAGACATTTCTACTTTAAAAAAAAACAACCTTTAATTTACTGTTATTTATGGGTAGAGATATAGCGGCATCTTTTTAAACCAATAAAATATTGGTTTTCGATCATTCGCTACTTATTCGCCGACAGATGACCAGTAGATCACTTGCCATAGTAAGGGCATTCATTGGCTGGATGAAAGTACATTCTTGTTATGTTCTTTGATGGAAAAATCCAATTGGAAAAATCTTTTCCCTGCTCTTTTATTATTTTTAATATCATTGATATTAATATTATTTTACAGGATTTAAGCAGCACCAACAGTTTGCGTTTGTGCTTTTTAAAAAAACTTTTAACCACCATTGAGCTGCCATTGACTTATAAAGGAACGCTGCACCCAAGATCCAACAGGTCACCATTTCCCTCAGGGTCCAATCTGCAGATCTTTACATGGATACCTGAATGTAATGACAATGAAAAAAATGTGATCGACTTGGAGGTAGACTGCCACTTTTCCCTTAAGCATTTGCTCATTTAAAAAAAAAAATAAATAAATAAAAAAAAAAAATAAAAATATATATATATATAATATCAATATTTATATGGAAAATAAAATAATATTTTGATATTTTATATATATATATATAATTTCCTTTTTTTAAATATTTTGATTATATATATATATATATATATATATATATAGATAGATATATATATAGATAAATATTTACATTTTATATATATATATATATATATATATATATATATATATATATATATATATATATATATACACACATACATACATACTGTGTGACATATGTGATCAGCTTGGAGGTAGACTGCCACTTGTCCCTTAAGCATTTGCTCACTCTAAAAAAAAAATAAATAAAACAATATACAATATATATATATGTAATATCACTATTTATAAGGAAAATAAAATAATATTTTGATATTATATATATATATATATATATAAAATTTTCCTTTTTTTAAATATTTAGAATATATATATATATATATATATATATATTTAGATTTTATATATATATATATATATATATATATATACACATTCATACATACTGTGTGACATTTCCAGAAAGAAAAAATAAATTCCTTGCGGCCTAGCGGCAGAACGCAGCCTCCTACTTCTGCATTTAACAGCCAATTTAAAAAAATAAATATATCCAAAACTGATTTAAATGTTAAAATCACAAGGACGTGCCAGACACCATAAACACATCTGTATAACTATAAATACACTCCGGAATGTATGCGCATATGTATACGATTTTCAATATGTCCATAAACTACGTGAATGTATAAATCTACCCGTGCAGCGAATTGAAAAAAAAAAAAAAAGAAATAAAGAAATATTTCTGGTTTAATAATCAACTTTTGTCTGACAACGGAATCGGTTTTAGAGGTGCAAAAATGCAGAAAGCTATTTGGAAATGCATTGGCGTACTTGTCAGATTTTATTATGCGGGAAGGTGTCATGTTTGTTGCGACGCTGAGTGCAGATGGCAGAGTGGAAGGGATGGATCACTAATTTTAACAATGATTAATGAACAGAGATAGAAAATGAATTACATTGGACTATCGAAGGAAAGATTTTTTTTGGGGGGCGAATTTTTTTTTTTTGACTCGTCTGCCGCGCCATTCTCTGTAAATTATTTTTTTCTGGGATTCTATATGTCGTCAACAGCTGAATGCTTTTTCCATTATATTCATATTTTTTTTCTTTTTTTTTTTTTTATAGTCTGGTCTTCGGTATTTCTGTGTTATTAAAGGAATGTAATTTCAAAATACAAATATATTGTGAATGCTGGGAACGAGACGTATGTAACGGCGCATAGGACAATAATGGGACTAAACAATAGCGGTCTGGTGCTTTATCAGTGTATAATAATATGCACTCGAATATTCTGGCATGCTCTGGATTAAAGCTGCATTGCAATGTTTTGGGTTTGACAGAAAGATGATGTATTTCAGACGTTCTCTCGCTGAACAGGTGCGATGCCTACCGAGAAATAATCATTAATGGCGTGCTCCAGTCTAAATTGTACATTGGGCAAGGTGATCTGGTGATCATGTGATGATCCAGCCAATAAAACTCTTCCTATCCTAGGGTGTCCCCACACTAGATGGAAGAACATTGGAGACAACCTTAGACAGCAGCATAGCCAATATGGGGGGGAGGGTAGTATGAGAAATGATGAAATCTGAACTCCAAAGAGAAAAAGAAAGAAAAGAAAGCAGGCCCCACCCACTACAGGCTGCCTGGAGAAAACGACAGGAGTGGGCGGAGACAAGACCCAGTCACCCTGCACAAGGAAAGAAAGCATAGCTGTGGGAGGGGCCCAGCAGACTCAACCCACTACAGGTTGCCCGGAGAAAGCGACAGGAGTGGGCGGAGACAGGACCAGTCACCCCGCACAAGGAAAGAAAGCAGAGCTGTGGGAGGGCCCCAGCAGACTCCACCCGCTACAGGCTGCCTGGAGAAAATGACAGGAGTGGGCGGAGACAGGAACAGTCACCCCGCACAAGGAAAGAAAGCAGAGCTGTGGGAGGGGCCCAGCAGACTCCACCCGCTACAGGCTGCCTGGAGAAAATGACAGGAGTGGGAGGAGAGAGGACCAGTCACCCCGCACAAGGAAAGATAGCAGAGCTGTGGGAGGGGCCCAGCAGACTCCACCCGCTACAGGCTGCCTGGAGAAAATGACAGGAGTGGGAGGAGACAGGACCAGTCACCCCGCACAAGAAAAAAAAGCGGAGCTGTGGGAGGGGCCCAGCAGACTCCACCCACTACAGGCTGCCTGGAGAAAACGACAGGAGTGGGAGGAGACCAGACTAGTCTCCCTGCACAAGGAGAGAGGGCAGCAGTGAGAGGTCTTTATTACAGGAAGTCTCACTCTGGATTTCTGCTCAGATCTGGGAAAAATACACAAAGCTCTCAGAGATTCAAGGAAGAATGCACAGGACTTTTCTTGTATTTAGAAACTAATTACTTCTCCTGGAGATCAGCTTTGAAACCCAATTCCCAAAGCCAGTCTATCAGGCCTTTCTTGATGTCTTTGTCCCTACTGAGGAGGTTTCCCCCTTCTTCCTGTCAGGGGAAGAAGAGATGGGAAATCATTCCAATGGGGACACAGATAAAAAAAAACATTTTAGTAGAGTGGTGAAGGGTTAGAACTTCTGATACATTTTTATTGCTGTTTATGCCCTTCTGTCTCGTTGACACCCATAGCTCCCATTTCTTGTATGGGTGTCACTGAGACAGGAAATGACAAGAAATCTCCCCAATGGCTTCACAGGCAGAGATAAATACCAGCTATTAATATAGGCTCCCCTCCCTCCCCCGATCTATCAGCAAACAAAAAAGTGTTCTGAAGTTAGGCTTTAAGCAATCTCTAACGCTTGGTGTATACAGCTTCGTTGACGCAAGCAGACTTTCCCACCACTTGGTCCTCTACCCATTAAGAAGTTTATGACTCACACTTGGCATCTAAGCTAAATTTTAAGTAATGTTGTTTGAAATCCAAAATTGATTCTGTAAGCAGTTACAGAGAACTTGTCAAATTTTCATGAACTCACATTTCCAATGGGGATTGGGAATTCGTTACTGAAATCACAGCGTAGACTTCTTTGTGTGTATGAAGGACTCAGCCTTGGTGTTGCTATTTCCTGAGAATGGTTGTCTGTCCCAAAAAAAAGTCCAGCCTTATCAAACATTTGATTGGCCTAGGAGCACCCAATAAACCTTAACCTACTTAATCTAAAGCAAAACATTGTCACATTTTGGCTAATACGCATTGTTGGTTAAACACTTCAGTGGTGGTCAGTGAGAAGAATGCCCCCCTTTATGTTGGTGGTCAGTGGGAAGAGTGCCCCTTACAATGGTGGTCAATAAGAAGAATGACCCCCCTTCCATTGGTGATCAATGGGAAGAATTTCTCCCTTCCATTGGTGGTTAGTGAGAAGAATGCCCCCCTTTATGTTGGTGGTCAGTGGGAAGGGTGCCCTATACAGACTATTTATAAGAACCTCCATTTTATGTGAATTTCATTTATTCTGGTTATGATTTTCTAAGCGCTGCACTATTTTATTATTCTATATGTAAATACAGCTGGTGGGGTTTTGGGTATCCCGGATGACATTGATCATACTCAAAAAACTGACCCAAGACCTAACTATAACCACAACTGTTTACTGGAACCTTTCTCTAAGACTTTCCGTAAAAGATAAAACTTTGTTTTGAAGTTGGATGGAGTGAGGGACAGTTTTAGAATACCTTTTAGGTTTTTTATTGATGTCCGTGGCCCTGCTAGGGAGATCTGTCCTCTATGTGTTCTGCTGACCATTGTCACCAGAATAGAAAGTGATTCGAAATCTAGAATTTTCAGTTGTCACCAGAATAAGTATATACTGAAAATCTACCTATAGTGACTGCCAAATCTACCAGTAGTGACATCTGTTCTTTTAGCAATGGTCTAAGAGGGACATTATCCTCAGTTGGTTGTCTTCCTCTTGCTTCCTGTTGTGTCTGCAAGACAAGAAAAGAAGGATAAGTTTTCCAATGGGATAGACAATGAAAGAACCCTTTCCTTAATCTATCCAAAGATAAAATAATAAATAAATGGACATACTTTAACATAGCCACTGTTAAACCCAACCAATGTACCCTTTTGCTTTCCCTAAACCCAATCCTTAATTAAAGGCAAGTCAAAACCGAACTTAGCCTACACCTACTCCCACCCTCATTCTAAGCCTATTTGACCTGTAGAAGGAAAGATGCCTATACTTGCCTATCCTGAAGTCCCTCTAGCCTGGTCACATGATTTCTCCAGCGTCAGCTATGGGCATTCATTGTTGGCTGTCCCTCCTCTACCCTGAAGCTGGTGCTGAGACCCGATCATGTGACCAGACCGGAATGACTTCAAAATAGGTAAGTATAGACATCTTTCCTTTTACAGGGTGGATAGAATAGGCTTAGAGTGGGGGTTGGAGTAGATTTAGGCTTAGATTGGTTTTGACTTGCCTTTCCCTTTAAGGTTAGCCTGAACCAGACCCTTAAAGAAAAAAAAAAACGTCCCCCTGAACCTGTTCTCTTTTACTATCACACCAATACCCATTTTCAATGGAACTATCATGCTTGACACCAGTGCCAATCATTTTCTCTGTCAGAAACTTGCCCAAGAAGTCAATGCCAAACTTCTTTGAGTTGAATATAACTGTTCCTAAGTATGAACACACAGAGGCGTCCCTAGGTTTGGTGTCACGTGGTGTCACCCCTCCAGAGAGGAAGGAGCAGTGCCGGTGAAAATATGTATCCCCTGAAGCAACTGCGCATGTGCCGGTTTCAGGCCGAAGAAGCCGATCTCCGACTTTAGCACAGAGCTGCCACAGTTAACCCCTTAAAGGCTGCAAACCGCTGAAGCTGATCCCGCAGATCACTATGGATTGCAGGATCAGTTAACCCCATATAGGTTGAACCTATACGGGGATAACTGATCTCGCATCCCATAGTGATCTGTGGGATCAGCTTCAGCAGTTTGCAGCCTGTAAGGGGTTAACTGTGCTAAAGTCGGCAATCGGCTTCTTCGGCCTGAAACCGGTATATGCGCAATTGCTTCAGGGGATACATACCTTCACGGGTCCGGGATGCTCATTTTACTGCTACACCGGGGGGCAACTGTCACTGTGCCGGAAATCCGGGATCACCCCAATAACTGGCCAGGACCTTCACAAAGCCCAGAAGCTCTGCTGGCACCCCCTGTGATGGTGTCACCCGGTGCGGCCCGCACCCCCCCCCCCCCCTAGGGACGCCACTGTGAACACAATGGCTTCCAGAGAGGACATAACCCAAGACAGTCTGATATTGCCCAAGGCACCATTTGCAACCCTAAAATACATCTTTCGTTCCTCTACCCCAATCTAATTCACACGCCACCTCAACCACACTCAGTAGTAAAAAGTGCCATCTGGATCCCATTGTGGAAAGTTTTTTGGTGGTAATATCCTTTTATACCAGGTGATTACTCTAATCAAAATGGCATGGGCTTTGTAATATCCCTCCACAGAAAGTTACAATTTTTTTCTCACACCTAATTTAATACCATTTAAAATAAATAGTCTTGCTCTTTCAGAAAAAAAAAGTGTTCACCAGGACCGTTGACCTTTCCTGAAGCTACATATAGAAAGGCCAGCAGAAAATGAGACAAATGCAAAGGATATTAACAGTTAATTGCTGTAAAGTAGAGATTAAATGATTCTAAAAAGAACCTGTAATTCAGTACTAAACATCGTGGTGTTACAGTGTATGTAAACCCTATCAGCTTCTCTTGTTTGCTCCCTTTTGGTCTGTTAAACATCACATTGGAAGTGTTTTATTATATCTGTTCAACAGATAGTAAAAACAAAAAGGGTTGATCCTGCCAGTAATGTAGATCTTGTCCTTGGTTTCTCCTAGAGTTCAGCTTTAATGTGCTTTGCAAGGGTTATGGTTGAAGCCAGTGGTGGATTTAGGTTTTGTGCTGCTTAGGCAACACAAAAATCGTCCCCCCCCCCCCCACAGAGAGACACTGACACAGACCGACACCTCCCTCCCCCACGAAGAGAGCCTGACATTGACCAGCACCGCCCCAGCCCCCCCCCCCACCTGAGATAGTCTTCCACTACCACCACCCCCATACACTGGCAACCCCCCCCATCCCGACAAGTCAGAATACACTCACCTTCACTGCTCTGGACATCCCCAGGAACAACAGTCAGGCTCTGCTTACACCATCTGTAATGGAACCGAACCCCGACTGCACTTGGGTATTTCCGTTAAACTCCCGCTTCCCTGTCCGAACACCGACCACGGACACCACCGCTGACCATACCAGACCAGACGACAACAGTCTTGGAAGGAAACCAGGAAATAGACTAGTTTATTTTAACACAAATACAAGATATATACAATCAAGGGAACAATCCCCCCCTTCCTGCTTAATGACACAGGGCGGGGCAAACCACATCTAGCAATAAGAGACACATCAGACAGTCCCATCAGCAGGGAGGGCTGCTGGAGACACCCCCCACTAAGCCAATACACAAACACATACATCCCATAATAGTCTGCTCCCAAGCAAGACACACAATAGAACAATGGGATGCAGCCACATGGCATTAAACAATGAACAACCCCCCACCCCAATATTAGGACAGATCACCATGTACCCCTAACAGGCACAGGGTGACTTACCCATAATAGGGATATGGGGAGCTGGGACAGGGGTCTCCCCACCACTCCAAACTGAGCTGTGTTTTATGGGCCCTCCACCCAATGGGACTCCCGTCACACCATCAAGCAACCCACAGCCTCTCTCAGATCCTACCTGGTCCCCATGCTGCATGTGTCCCTTCTTCCATCCCTGCCCCCATGAAAAATGCTGCTGCCCCCCTGAAAAATGTCACCCTAGGCAAATGCCTTGTTTGCCTTGTGGTAAATATGCCCCTGGTTGAAGCCTCCTTTACTCATGTGTTCCCTCCATGCTGATTTCCTTTTTCCACCGGCTGCTGATAGGAGGAGAGAGCAGAGTGGCAGTGGAATGAGCTCACCAGTCTGTTACTTTTTTTTTTTTTCAGTTTGTGGATTTAGCCGCTTGCCTGGAGTTTGGCTTTAATGTAACAAAAACAACGTCAAAAACTTCCTACTCACGTCAGTTCATTTTGAACTAAGTTGCATTTTCCTTGCAGACGTAGCAGACAATAAAGAAAACACCAGTCTTTAAACAACAAGGTAGGGAGATACTCCAGGGAACCAATTTAAAACGTGACTTCGGGCGATGGGGCTGTTTCTTTTGGCAGCGCAGCTGAATAGCAGCGGCGGTTTAACCCCCCCCCATCCCCCCCTCCGCTACGCATCCAAGGTGGCCTGCACCAAGGCTGTGCGTTACACACAAGAGCTTACATGAGCACCGACTGTATGGCAGTTATTAACTTTATGCTTTATTTTTAGAGCAAATAGGATAATATTACTTCTCCGCCTGAACCCTCCTCTTTGGATTCATATTTTTTTCTCTCTGCAAGGAAAATGGGTTTTCCTGAATCTTTGATCTTTCTTTCGCATAAACCACTTGACCTTGCCGCAGTGCAAATTCTTGGAGTAGTTTAAAAAAAAAACGGCTAAAATTAAAAAAAAAAAAAAAAAAGTGGATGTTTCTCAGGGAGCCAGCGGAGGAACTGTAACATGAATCGCCAAAGTTCGCTTACACGGTATGCGTCTAAAACTTTGCTTGGCTTCGCTTGATCTCACTTCAAATCCCATCTGAAAGGGGGACTGTCAAACCTTGATCGTTGTCAGGGCATCACTCTGCACTCCAATATCTACAATAATATAGAAGCCGTGGGTGGGGAGTCCCCAGCTGAAGTTCAGTATTTATAGTTTTTCTTCACTCTTATAGTTTTCTCTTGTCTGGAAACCTGAGGGTAAACCCAGAACCAGATGCCTCAGGAGAGTAGAAAAGGTGGTACAGGACTATTGAGAAGCTTAGGCTGGTGGACAGCAACAAGTCCACCTTGACGTTTTTCATGGTGCGGAAGGACCCCTCCGTGGCTCCCAGGGCACAAGACTTGTGATGGGGGCAAGGCATACTCAGGTCCATCTAGCCAAAAGGCTTGGTCATTCCTCATGGTCCGCCAGAGCCAACCAACGACTACTAGGTGGGGGCAGCTCTTCAGAAGAGAAACCCCCCAAGGCAGCAGAGGAAAGAACCTAATGGCCATGTGACGGGAGTGACTTTTGGGGGTGGGGGGACCGCTTGGTTAGCTCATGTCCCCCTCATTATGTTTAACCCACCCTGTGCCTGTTAAGGGGTACAGGGTGTGAATGTCCCAGTATTGTGTATAGTGTGTGTTCCTTTGTCTAGCCCACATGGCTGTCCATTGTCTGTTTGCCATGTGCTCCCCCCCCATTGTGCTATGTCTTCCTGTCCAGCCAACTATTATGGGATGTACTGTTTGTGTATTGGTGTGGGGGTTGGTCAATGTCCTTTGCCATGTGTTTCATCCCATTGTTCTGTGTCTTGGGTTGGTTGGGGTGGTTCCCTGTAGCCCTTCCCACTGATAGGGCGGGCTGATGATGTATTTCCTTTCCTGGTTGTGTTTCCCCGCCCTCTGTATATATTCTGTGTTTTGTGTTAAAATAAAGAGTTGGCTTTCTGTTTTAAGAGCTGGGTGCTGTCTTTTTCCTGAGGGATTTCAGGGTGTGGTCCGTGGATGGTGTTCGGACAGGGGAAGCTGCAGGATAACGGAATATACCCAAGTGCGGTCGGGTACCGGTTCCGTTACAGGCCACACATGCTTCCCCTAGACTTCAAGGCAGGCCTTAAGACTCACACCCTATCATCTGTGAGTAAAGAAAAAAGACACATATACAGTCATGGCCGAAATTGTTGGCACCCTTGATATTTCTCCAGGAAATCATGTATTTCTCACGAAACGTATTGCATTAACACATGTTTTGCTATACACATGTTTATTCCCTTTGTGTGTATTGGGACAAAACAAAAAAAGGGAGGAAAGAAAGCAAATTCGACATAATGTCACACAAACCTCCAAAAATGGGCTGGACAAAAGTATTGGCACCCTTTCACAACTGCGGATAAATAAGAATGTTACAAGCATGTGATGCTCCTGTAAACTCACCTGGGGCAAGTAACAGGTGTGGGCAATATAGAAATCACACCTGAAAGCAGATAAAAAGGAGAGACGTTCACTTAACCTTTGCATTGTGTGTCTGTCTGTGCCACACTAAGCATGGACAACAGAAAGAGGAGACGAGAACTGTCTGAGGACCTGAGAACCAAAATTGTGGCAAAATATCAACAATCTCAAGGTTACAAGTCCATCTCCAGAGAACTAGATTTGCCTTTGTCCACAGTGCGCAACATTATCAAGAAGTTTGCAACCCATGGCACTGTAGCTAATCTCCCTGGTCGTGGACGGATGAGGAAAATTGATGAAAGATTGCAACGCAGAATAGTCCGGATGGTGGATAAGCAGCCCCAAACATGTTCCAAAGACATTCAAGCTGTCCTGCAGGCTCAGGGAGCATCAGTGTCAGCGCGAACTATCCGTCGACATTTAAATGAAATGAAACGCTATGGCAGGAGACCCAGGAGGACCCCACTGCTGACACAGAGACATAAAAAAGCAAGACTACAGTTTGCCAAAATGTACTTGAGTAAGCCAAAAGCCTTCTGGGAAAACGTCTTGTGGACAGATGAGACCAAGATAGAGCTTTTCGGTAAAGCACATCATTCTACTGTTTACCGAAAACGGAATGAGGCCTACAAAGAACAAAACACAGTACCTACGGTAAAATATGGTGGAGGTTCAATGATGTTTTGGGGTTGTTTTGCTGCCTCTGGCACTGGGTGCCTTGACTGTGTGCAAGGCATCATGAAATCTGAGGATTACCAAAGGATTTTGGGTCGCACTGTAGGGCCCAGTGTCAGAAAGCTGGGTTTGCGTCCAAGATCCTGGGTCTTCCAGCAGGACAATGACCCCAAACATACGTCAAAAAGCACTCAGAAATGGATGGCAAAGAAGCGCTGGAGAGTTCTGAAGTGGCCAGCAATGAGCCCAGATCTAAATCCCATTGAACACCTGTGGAGAGATCTTAAAATTGCTGTTGGGAAAAGGTGTCCTTCCAATAAGAGAGACCTGGAGCTGTTTGCAAAGGAAGAGTGGTCCAAAATTCCGGGTGAGAGGTGTCAGAAGCTTATTGATGGTTATAGGAAGCGACTGATTTCAGTTATGTTTTCCAAAGGGTGTGCAACCAAATATTAAGTTAAGGGTGCCAATACTTTTGTCCAGCCCATTTTTGGGGTTTTGTGTGACATTATGTCATATTTGCTTTTCTGCCTCTGTTTTATATTTGTTCCAATACATACAAAGGGAATAAACATGTGTATAGCAAAACATGTGTTAATGCAATACCTTTTTTGTGTGAAATACTTGATTTTCAGGAAAAATATCAAGGGTGCCAACAATTTCGGCCATGACTGTATAAAGCGCAGTGACAAAACATGAGAGTGAATAAATACAATGATAAAAAAGTGCCAATGTTGTGCACAATGGCTAGGTCCTGCGGCCTGGTAACAAAAATTGTTCACTGAAGTTCAGTATTTACAGTTTTTCTTTATTCTTATAGTTTTCTCTTGTCTGGAAACCTGAGGGTAATCCCTGAACCAGATGCCTCGGGAGAGTAGAAGAGCTGCTACAGGACTATTGGGAAGCTCAGGCTGGTGGACAGCAACAAGTCCACCTTGAAGTTTTTTGTTTTCTTTTTAGCAAATGGTGTGGAAGGACCCCTCCGTGGCCCCCAGGGCACAAGAATTGTGATGAGGGCAAGGCATACTCAGGTCCATCTATCCAAAAGGCTTGGTCATTTCTCATGGTCCGCCAGAGCCAACCAACGACTACTAGGTGGGGGCTGCTCTTCAGAAGAGAAACCCCGCAAGGCAGCAGAGGAAAGAACCTAATGGCCACACATGCTTCCCCTAGACTTCAAGGCAGGCCTTAAGACTCACACCCTATCATCTGTGAGAAAAGAAAAAAGACACATATATAAAGTGCAGTGACAAAACGTGAGAGTGAATAAATACAATGATAAAAAAGTGCCACTGTTGTGCACAATGGCTAGGTCCTGCGGCCTGGTAACAAAAATTGTTCACTGAAGTTCAGTATTTACAGTTTTTCTTCACTCTTATAGTTTTCTCTTGTCTGGAAAGCTGAGGGTAAACCCAGAACCAGATGCCTCGGGAGAGTAGAAGAGCTGGTACAGGACTATTGGGAATCTTAGGTTGTTGGACAGCAACAAGTCCACCTTGAAGTTTTTTGTTTTTTTTGAGCACTTGGTGCGGAAGGACCCCTCCTTAGCCCCCAGGGCACAAGACTAGTGATGGGGCAAATCATACTCAGGTCCATCTAGCCAAAAGGCTTGGTCATTTTTCATGGTCCGCCAGAGCCAACCAACGACTACTAGGTGGGGGCAGCTCTTCAGAAAAGAAACCCCCAAAGGCAGCAGAGGAGAGAACCTAATGGCCACACATGTTCCCCCTAGACTTCAAGGCAGGCCTGAAGACTCACACCCTATCATCTGTGAGTAAAGAAAAAAAGACACATGTATAAAGCGCAGTGGAAATGAGAGTGAAAAATTGTTGCAGTCTCAGCCAAAGGGTCTAGCCCATGGGGTTATGTGCAAAAAAAAAAAGAAGAAGTGTCGTGGCCAAGTACTTGTTCTCACAGTGGAGTCCCAAACCCATAGTGATACTAAGAGCATCCTTGGGTCACCACTCCCAGGGGGCACTTGACACCCAAGGCTCTCTGCCTCCCTGACCCTGACCAGATAAGGCAGCACCATTGGAACCAGGGGGCTGTGGGCCCTTTGGAATCCCCCACACTAGAGAAGTATTACTGACCCACACTTTACGTGGTGTATGCTCAATTCAGATTCCTTCCCACAGGGCACCCCGACCATACCAAGATACCATACAGCCAGCCACCTCAGCTAGAAGGCCAGAATGACAGCGGAGCACTGTTATTGGATACCGATAAGGACAGGTACTAGACTTGATCTTAACCAAAAGGCAGAGCAATGATAAAATACCAATTGATTGTGGATATGTGATGAGTAGATTATGAACCCGACTCCGTCAAAAAAGGTTGCCACCTTTCAGACTTCATATTAGAGCGGCAATAGGTGTTGCAGAGTCCAGGGAAGTCCTAGGCTCCTCCTTGGCATTGTTGTTTCATATGATGAGAGAAGACTTAATCTGCCAGTCGGAACTGCTGTAATTTTACAGTGGGAATGTGTACTGTGGGTGTTTTTAGGTTAAGCGTTTGATATTTGTACTGGAAGGGGTTACTTTTGCTTGTGGAAGGGAGATGTGTAAGTTATTCCTGATAGCTGCACTGTGTTTTACATACTACTTACCTCTGCACTCTACGTTACATACTACTGATCCTTGCATTACTTACTCCTGACTCTGAACTGTGCACTGGTTCACCCAACCTATGCAGTCTGTTCTACTTACTCCTGACCTCTTCACTGCTTGTTAGATACTACTGACCCCTGCACTCTGTATTACATACTACAGACAAATGAACTCTGTTACTACTTACCCCTGTACTCTTGTGTTATTTACTCATATCCCCTGAATACTACATTAATTGCTCGTGACCCTTGCACTCTGCATTACTGCTGACCTCTGAACACTGCCTTATGCACTACTGACCTCTAAACTCTGCATTGATTACTCCTGACACCTACGCCTGGTGTTACTTACTCCTGACCCCTGAATACTATGTTAATTACTCCTGACCCTGGCAGTCTGCGTTACATACTCTTGACCTCTGCACTCTGCATCACTACTGACCTCTAAACTGTTCATTGATTACTCCTGACCCCACCACTCTGTGTTACTTACTCCTGACCTCTGCACTCTGCATCACTACTGACCTCTAAACTGTTCATTGATTACTCCTGACCCCACCACTCTGTGTTACTTACTCCTGACCTGTGCACTCTGCATCACTACTGACCTCTAAACTCTTCATTGATTACTCCTGACCCCAGCACTCTGTGTTACCTACTCCCGACCTCTGCACTCTGCATCACTACTGACCTCTAAACTGTTCATTGATTACTCCTGACCCCAACACTCTGTGTTACTTACTCCTGACCTCTGCACTCTGCATCACTACTGACCTCTAAACTCTTCATTGATTACTCCTGACCCCAGCACTCTGTGTTACCTACTCCCGACCTCTGCACTCTGCATCACTCCTGACCTCTAAACTGTTCATTGATTACTCCTGACCCCAACACTCTGTGTTACTTACTCCTGACCTGTGCACTGTGCATCACTACTGACCTCTAAACTGTTCATTGATTACTCCTGACCCCAACACTCTGTGTTACTTACTCCTGACCTGTGCACTCTGCATTACTACTGACCTCTTAATACTTCATTGTGCATTACTGACCTCTAAACTCTTCATTAATTACTTCTGACTCTTGTACTCTCTGTTACTTTTTCCTGACCTTTTTACTGTCCATTAAGTACTTCTAAACCCTGCACTCTGCATAACATGCTAATGACCTCTAAACTTTGCTTACTTACTAATGACCTTTGAACTCTAATTTACTAACTCTACATTGACTGCTTACTGCAGACTTCTGAATTCGTCATCAAATATTACTGACCACTGCATTCAGTGTTACTTCCTACTGACACCTGTACTCCGCGTTACCTACTACATACCCCTGAATGCAAACCTCCCTTACTTTTAATGGGGCCTTATACTTTAACCCGGTGATCTTTGATCTCTTTCATGTTGTTTAGGTGGATCTCTACCACTTCAGGGTTGTCTACCCCTGGCTTAGGCATGATAAACAGCAACAAACCATGGCAGGATCTAGCCTGTCTGATGTGGGGGTGCAATAAAAAGTGTCAGGGGGCAGAGGATGCAAGGTCAGCAGGGCAGTGTATAGGAGTCAGTAGGGCAGTGTACAGGGGTCAGCAGAGCCGAGGATATGGTGAGCAATTTGTAGGGCAGTGTACAGAGGCCATTAGTTTGTAAGGCAGTGTTCAGTGGGTCAACAGCGCAGAGGATGGGATCAGAAGAACAGAGGCTGACATGTCAGCAGGGGAGTGTACAAGAGTCAGTAGGGTAGTGTACAAGGGGTTAGTGGAGCAGAGTATAAGGGTCAGCAGGGCAGAGGACAGGAGTCAACAGAGCAGATGACAGGTGTCAGCAGGGTGGAGAACAGGGGTTATGAGAGCAGAAGACAGGGGTCAGCAGGGTCGAGAACAGGGGTTATCAGAGCAGAAGACGGGTCAGCAGGGTGGAGAACAGGGGTTAACAGAGCAGAAGACAGGAGTCAGCAGGGTCGAGAACAGGGGTTATCAGAGCAGAAGACGGGTCAGCAGGGTGGAGAACAGGGGTTAACAGAGCAGAAAATGGGTCAGCAGGGTGGAGAACAGGGGTTATCAGAGCATAAGACAGGGGTCAGCAGGGTCGAGAACAGGGGTTATCAGAGCAGAAGACGGGTCAGCAGGGTGGAGAACAGGGGTTAACAGAGCAGAAGACAGGTCAGCAGGGTGGAGAACAGGGGTTAACAGAGCAGAAAACGGGTCGGCAGGGTGGAGAACAGGCGTCATCAGAGCAGAAGACAGGGGTCAGCAGGGTGGAGAACTGGGGTTATGAGAGCAGAAGTCGGGTCAGTAGGGTGGAGAACTGGGGTTATCAGAGCAGAAGACTGAGGTCAGCAGGGTGGAGAACTGGGGTTATCAGAGCAGAAGACTGAGGTCAGCAGGGTGGAGAACTGGAGTTATCAGAGCAGAAGACGGGTCAGCAGGGTGGAGAACAGGGGTTATCAGAGCATAAGACAGGGGTCAGCAGGGTCGAGAACAGGGGTTATCAGAGCAGAAGACGGGTCAGCAGGGTGGAGAACAGGGGTTAACAGAGCAGAAAACGGGTCGGCAGGGTGGAGAACAGGCATCATTAGAGCAGAAGACAGGGGTCAGCAGGGTGGAGAACTGGGGTTATCAGAGCAGAAGACAGGGGTCAGCTGGGTGAACAGGGGTTATCAGTGCAGCAGACAGGGGTCAGCAGGGTGGAGAACAGGGGTTATGAGAGCAGAAGTCGGGTCAGTAGGGTGGAGAACTGGGGTTATCAGAGCAGAAGACTGAGGTCAGCAGGGTGGAGAACTGGGGTTATCAGAGCAGAAGACAGGGGTCAGCAGGGTGGAGAATTGGGGTTATCAGAGCAGAAGATAGGGGTCAGCAGGGTGGAGAACCGGTGTTATCAGAGCAGAAGACAGGGGTCAGCAGGGTGGAGAACTGGGGTTATCAGAGCAGAAGACAGGGGTCAGCAGGGAGGAGAACAGGGGTTATCAGAGCAGAAGACAGGGGTCAGTAGGGCAGAGGACAGGGAGGTCAGCAGGGCAATGTACAGGGGTCTGCTGGGAAGTTTACAGATGTCAATGGGACAGAGGACAGGGGTCACCCTAACACCTAACCAAAGCCCCCAACTTTAAAGGTTATCTAAAGTCAAAAGTAGTTTTTGATGGAGTGTGGAAGAATCAGAACCCCAGGCACAGCCTTCCTTTATTCCCCTTTTTCATAGTCTTCCTTTTGTCCCCCTGAGCACTAGTGGAAGTACGCTTTCATCTATTAATATTTGTTAAACTTCACTAAAAAGTTTTCTTGGCTCTGACTAAGGTCTGGAAGTTGGAAGTGAGCGTTAATTTATCCCATCCACACCCTGGATGATGCACGCTGGAGTTACAGTGAGACATTTTACAGTTGCCGTGTAGTCACAACACCTTTTATCAAATTCCTCTCCAGCAGAAACACATGCGACTGCTCTTTTGGTTTTGGGATGCTTGATGAGCCAAAACTCCCCCTAGTAACATCTGCAGCTTAATAATATTCAAAAACTCTCAGCGAGGATGACACACAACACATTTTAATGCACGCCGAAGGAGTTCTGGATGAACAAAACCTGGATTATCTGAAAGTGCAATTCAATTATCCAGAGGGGATTTAAATCCATAGAACGGCAGGGAAGGGAAAGGTTAAAGGTTGGGTAATGAATAATAACAAGTAAATAACAGCCTGGACATCGAAGGTTGGTTTTAAAGCGAGGTGCGGCCAAAGCTTTAATCGTGAGAAAATGCTTGGATTAAAAGGGGGGGGGGGATACACCAGGCTTATTGACCTAAGGCGTTGCCTCGATGCCAGTTGCTGGGGTTTGGTGGGCTTGTAGGTGACCATAGTTGGACACCAAGAAGCTAGCATGGGCCATGACAGTAATAATTTGGTGCCAAGGCTTTTATCACATTACATTATCCAAAGTAAGGTGCGACCAAAGCTTTCATCTTGAGTAAATGCTTGGATTAAAAGGGGGGGGGGTGAACACCAGCTTTATTGACCCAAGGCGTTGCCTCGACGCATGTTACTGGGGTTTGGCGGGCTTGTAGTTGACCATAGATGGGCACCAAGAAGCTAGCATGGGCCATGACAGTAATAATTTGGTGCCAAGGCTTTTATCACATTACTTTATTTAAAGTAAGGTGTGGCCAATGCTTTCATCTTGAGAAAATGCTTGGATTAAAGGTATTGGGGGGGGGTACACCAGGGTTATTGACCCAAAGCATTGCCTCGATGCCAGTTACTGGGGTTTGGTGGGCTTGTAGGTGACAATAGATGGGCACCAAGAAGCCAGCATGGACCATGACAGTAATAATTTGGTGCCAAGGCTTTTATCACATTACATTATTTAAAGTAAGGCGTGGCCAAAGCTTTCATCTTGAGAAAATGCTTATACTAAAGGTATGGAGGTGGGGGGATGGGAGTACACCAGGCTTACAGACCTAAGGCGTTGCCTCGATGCCAGTTACTGGGGTTTGGGGGTCTTGTAGGCGACCACAGATGGGCATGCTGTTACTGGGGTTTGGTGAGCTTGTAGGTGACCACAGATGGGCATGCTGTTACTGGGGTTTGGTGGCCTTGTAGTTGACCACAGATTGGCATGCTGTTACTGAGGTTTGGTGGGCTTGTAGGCGACCACAGATGGGCATGCTGTTACTGGGGTTTGGTGGCCTTGTAGGTGACCACAGATTGGCATGCTGTTACTGAGGTTTGGTGGGCTTGTAGGCGACCACAGATGGACATGCTATTACTGAGGTTTGGTGGGCTTGTAGGCGACCACAGATGGACATGCTCTTACAGGGGTTTGGTGGGCTTGTAGGTGACCACAGATGGGCATGCTGTTACTGGGGTTTGGTGGCCTTGTAGGTGACCACAGATTGGCATGCTGTTACTGAGGTTTGGTGGGCTTGTAGGTGACCACAGATGGGCATGCTGTTACTGAGATTTGGCGGGCTTGTAGGTGACCACAGATGGGCATGCTGTTATTGGGGTTTGGTGGGCTTGTAGGTGACCACAGATGGTCATGCTGGCCCACGATAGTAGTAATTTGGCACCAACACTTTTATCACGTTACATTTTTGTTCTGTTGGTTTCATCTTTAGAATTATTGTGATAGTACAAATCAGCCTTTCTCAACCTTTTCAACACGGAGGAACCCCTGAAAAAACTTCCCAGTCTCAGGGAACCCCTTCTTAAAATGACCATATCTACAACTCCTGATACATTAGTGTGATGGTCAGTGGGTAGAATGCTCCTTATACTTGTGGACATTGAGAAGCATTACCCCCTTTGCGAATGCAGATTCCCACTCACAAATTTCAAAGCACGATTTACGCGCGTTTCCACGTAGCGCGCATGGGCCAGCCCATTTGTTTGAATGGGCTGCTCCATATACGTGTGTCGCGACTTGCGCTAAAGAAGCTCAGGGATCAAGTTTTGGTCTTGAGCCAGGCATAACTTTACAAGTGCATGTTGCTGCGATTCTTCTGCATTTTGTCATGTGATAATCACGGCGAAATCGCAGCGCATATGCGGTACTATTCAGGATGAATGGCACCCGGACGCACTTTGCACATTTTGCGAGGATTTCGAATTGTGGGTGGAATCATTGCAATTCTAAATCGTCCCAATGTGAATGGGGCCTAAGATAGATGTATATACAGGCATATATAGTCATAACTATTATACAGGATTTATACAGCGCCAACAGTTTGCACAGCACTGTACAAAATAAATAAATAAATAAAAATTATATATATATATACACACATGGCCACCTTAAAAAAGGTAATCTAGCAAAAATCCAATGAGCATCCTGACAACGCTGCTTGTGATTTCAACACAGTATAAGCAGTGTTGTCAGGATGCTCATTGGATTTCAAAGCATAAGGAATGTTCATGTATTGCAAAGATGCACTGAATAAATATTATTAATAATAATAATAATAATAATAATAATAATATAATTATTATTATAAATAAATAATACTCATAACCAGGGGCGGACTGACAACTCATGGAGCCCCCGGGCAATAGGGGATCATGGGGCCCCTGTGTCCTTGCCCAAACTCAAAAAAGCCTATGAAAAAGGTACCAGGGGCATCTCATGGGGCCCCCTACTGACCCCGGGCCCTCGGGCAGTGCCCGAGTTTCCAAATGGTCAGTCCGCCCCTGCTCATAACAAAAGCAATAAAAATAATAACAACAATAAAATTAATAGCAATAGTGATAATAATAATAAAAAAAAATTATTATAAATAAATAAATAATACTCATAACAAAAGCAATAACAATAATAACAACAACAATAATAATAATAGCAATAGTGATAATAATAATAATAAAAAAAAAAATCATTATTATAAATAAATAAATAATACTCATGACAAAAGCAATACCAATTATAACAACAACAGTAATAATAGCAATAGTGATAATAATAATAATAATAATAATAAAAAAAATCATTATTATAAATAAAAAAATAATACTTATAACAAAAGCAATAACAATAATAACAACAACAGTAATAATTGCAATAGTGATAATAATAATAATAATAATAATAATAAAAAAAAATCATTATTATAAATAAAAAAATAATACTCATGACAAAAGCAATACCAATTATAACAACAACAGTAATAATAGCAATAGTGATAATAATAATAATAATAATAAAAAAAATCATTATTATAAATAAAAAAATAATACTTATAACAAAAGCAATAACAATAATAACAACAACAATAATAATTGCAATAGTGATAATAATAATAATAATAATAATAAAAAAAAAATCATTATTATAAATAAATAAATAATACTCATGACAAAAGCAATAACAATAATAACAACAACAATAATAATAGCAATAGTGATAATAATAATAAAAAAAAATAATAATTATTATAAATAAATAAATAATACTCATGACAAAAGCAATACCAATTATAACAACAACAATAATAGCAATAGTGATAATAATAATAAAAAAAAAAAAATCATTATTATAAATAAATAAATAAATAGCAATAGTGATAATAATATTATTATTATGATTAATAATAATAATAATAATAATAATAATAATAATAATAATATTAGCACTATTGCTATTATTATTGTTGTTGTTATTATTGTTATTGCTTTTGTTATGAGTATTATTTATTTATTTATAATAATGATTCTTTTTTTATTATTATTATTATCATCACTATTGCTATTATTATTATTGTTGTTATTATTTTTATTGCTTTTGTTATGAGTATTATTTATTTATATTATTATTATCCCTATTATTTATTCATATATAATACATATCTAATATTTATTTTGTATAGCGCTGTGCAAACTATTGGCGCTGTATAAATCCTTAATAATAATTATTACTATATATGTGTGTTTATATATATATATATATACTTTTTTTTAAAGTGACCCTTCCCTCTTTTTCCGCAAAGAAACCTTTAGAGCTCCGACTAAATCTCAGAGCCACCTCTCAGCTCCCTGACTATCCCGTCATCCCTCCCCGCCGCCTATAATGACACTAATATGATCATGCAGCTCTTTTCACCAACCTGACGGATTGAGCATCATCTATATTACAGTCATCTTCTGTTCTCTGAAGATACTCGGCCCTGACAGCTTGCCACGCCGGGATAAAAACTGACCTTGACTCCCTTTTTTTTTTGTTTTCTCAACAGAATTGTTGGAAAGCAAAAGAGATTATAGAGCTGTTATGTAACATTTCTTTACATGTGACATCCTGTGTTTCTTTTTCTTTCTGTTCTGTTGTTATAGATTGCTGGTGACATTTGAGCTAAACCTAAAGAGCAAAAGGGATGGAGGAACATTGATTTATTACGGATGGTTTTGGTTTTTAGTTAAAAGTTAAAGTAAACCGAACTTGTCGGTATTTTGTTTGTTAAACTACTGTATATCATAAATAGTTTCCTTTTTTTTTTTCTTCAGAAAATTGTATTTTTCCTAAGGAGAAATATCAGACTGATTTTTTTCTCTGCTGCAGTTTCACTTTCACTTACTTCTCCCTCCCCAAGCCTGTGACTGGACAGTGAAAGGAGAAGCAGGAGAGTGATGAGCTCATCTCTCTGCCATTCTGCTCTCTCCTCCTATCGGCATGTTCTTTGGCAGAGTAGGAGACCAGATTTGTCTCTGCTGCAGTTTCACTTTCATGTGCAGGTCTTCTCCATCCCCCCAACCTGTGACTGGACAGGGAAATGAGAAGCAGTAGAGTGATTACCTTATCTCCCTGTTACTCTTCTCTCTCCTCCTATTAGCATGTTCTTTGGCTGAGTAGGAGATCTGATTTTTCTTTGCTGCAGGTTCACTTTCACTTACAGGTCTTGTCCCTCTCCCAGCCTAAGGCTGAACAGTGAAAGGAGAAGCAGTAGACTGATCTTCAGGCTCCCTCCAATTATCAGCAAGCTCCTTGTTAGTATATGAGTACTGCAGCACAACTGATTGCAGTGCCAGGGCAAGGTCAAAAATGCAAAACAGAGCTCCCCCCCAATGTATGAGCATTGTTTGTAAGCAAATATCCCCCCTCCCCCCAAGAAAACAAACACTAATCTACACACCTTCCCCCTAAGCAAAAGTTCCCTTTGCAAATCTGATTTCTTCCTAAATAAAATATTTACCCTCTTCCAGTACAAATCCCCCCTCCTAGCTCAAATTCTCTACCCCTCAAATTTCCCCTAAATGTTCTCCCCCCTCCAAATCCCCCTTTCGCAGCACAAATCCCCCCAAATCCTATCTCCTAGCATTCATCCTCTGCCTAATTTCCCCTCCTAGCACAAATCCTCTACCTTTCAAATTTCCCATATGAGCATATATTCCCCCCCCCCCTCCAAATCCCCCTCTCACAGCACAAATCCCCCCAAATCCCATCTCCTAGCACTCATCCTCTGCCCAATTTCCCCTTCTAGCACAAATCTTCTACCTTTCAAATTTGCCCTCTGAGCATAAATGTTCTCCCCCCTCCAAATCCCTCTCTCCCAGCACAAATTTCCCCAAATCCCATCTCCTAGCACTCATCCTCTGCCATATTTCCCCTCCTAGCACAAATCCCCCCAATCATTCCTACGAGCACAAATCTCCCCTCCCCAAAATCCCTCTTCCTAACACAAATTCATCTTCCTACTACAAACCCCCCTCCAAATCTTCCCTTCTAGCACAACCCTCCGACTCCCCAACCCTGCCCATGGGCCTGACTGATTGGCTCCTTGTGCTGCTTCTTTCTCTCCTAGTCTAAGTTCTGTTGTACAGCAAGAAGCTGCTAACAAGTCAAATGCAGGCAGAATAAAGCTTTAATTGGATGTGTGTCAATGTGCGTCATACATTGTTGTTACTAATCGGTGCTGCTGATCTCCTCCAGCCTCTTTCAGCCGTTTCCTGTCTACGTGAACACTTTCCAGCAGCAGGGGAGATATGTATCAACTTCTCTTAGTGGCTGAGTGAGTCCTCAAGTGACGTCACCTAGGCCTGGAGACTGGCTGCTCATGGAACTAGGGGAGGAAGTCACCCCTTCCACCATAACTGGAAGTGGCAGTTGATGAGCTGTAGGAGTATGCTGGAAAGGTATCAACTTCTCTTAGTAGCTGAGTGAGTCCTCATGTGACGTCACCTAGGCCTGGAGACTGGCTGCTCATGGAACTAGGGGAGGAAGTCACCCCTTCCACCATAACTGGAAGTGGCAGTTGATGAGCTGTAGGAGTATGCTGGAAAGGTATCAACCTCTCTTAGTGGCTGAGTGAGTCCTCATGTGACGTCACCTAGGCCTGGAGACTGGCTGCTCAGGGAACTAGGGGAGGAAGTCAACCATTCAAATTTCATCGTGGGCTGCATCAGCATGATGGTTGCCCGTTGTATCTGTAAAACTAGATGTCCAGAGCGCCCCACACTCCTTACATCAGATGTCAAGAACTCCCCCCACAATAAGTCAAGAGTCTCCCACCCTCCCTTACATCACAGTGCGCCCTCCTAACCTTGTGCTCCTGCTGGGAAGAAACTGGGGACAAAGCTGGGAGGCAGAAAGTGCCGGGTCTGGAGGTGGACCAGAGGCGGGCTGGAGTCAGCTGGAGGTGTCTGCTGAATACTGGGACCAGGAGAGGCAGAGATGACAGGGAGCTCACAGGATCTGGCGGAGGAGTTCTGTCCTCCTGTCTGTTACTGACTCCTGAGACAAGGTGGGGTTGGGAATGAGAGAGGTGCCATAGCTGCAGGAGAGGGGTGAGGTTCTCATGAAATGGTGTGTCAGACCAAATTTGACCTGCAGGCTTTGTGTTTGACGTGTTTTAGCACATTGGAACATCTTCTCTTGCTTAGTGTTCATTTTCTCCATTTGGCTGATTTGGTGGATCATGGAGGCTTCAGGTAGTGGCCTTCATGTGCTTGTGTTGTGTGTTCCTAGCAGGGCTACTGAATATCAGCTTGGAGTTTGTATGTTCCCCCCATTTTTGTGTGGGTTTCTCCATGTGCTCTGGTTTCTTTCTACAATCAAAGTCTAACTTGTGAGTCAATTGGCCTGCATGTGCAGCTCATGTTTTTATGACTATGGTTGGGACATTGGGCTGTAAGTTTCAGAGTCAGAGATGGACGCTATTGTTCTTTCTATTGTACAGAATACTGAAGAGTTATATTTTACATTATATTAGCTTTTGAGTTGTACATTGCATCTTGCAATAAATCATGGCTAGAACATACGGTATTTTAATGATCAACCTTAAGGTAGCAAGTGTGGAGCTTTTGGTCACAATAGATGTGCAGCCACAAGGCATGAGAGCTACAGCAGTAGGCAATGCTTATGGCACCTCCACTCTAATTGAATACCTCTAAGCAACAGTGCTGTTCTACATTGAATCATTCCATGTACAGACTCTTTCATCCAGGTTCTTTGGTTTGCAAAATCCACGGTTTTGAAGATGTAGGTTGTCAGTTTGTCAAGCTTCAACAATCAGTTCAATCAATTTTGTTTGGCGATTAGCCCCGCTAACCCTATGACATAGCTTTCCAAGTTCACCAGTGATGAAAAGTTGGGATCTCTTTAAGGAGACCCCGAACTGTGGAAGCTGTGCCAAAAAATTGGCAAGCAGGGAACACAGGACTAGTCACTGATTTTTTCTGTGGCCTCCCCGCAGGTGATCTTTTCTCCAGTACAGATTTAACCATGTCTTGTTCTGCAGTGTGTCTTTGTGTGGAGGTGGCCATCTTGGTAGAGGAGCAAGGATTTGCTTCCTCGTGTCAGAGCTCCATTCCTGGTGACTGGTGGTCTAATGACTTGGGGGATAATGATCAAGAAGGAGCAGGAGAGGTAGGGGAAACGCAGATCACCAGAACGGATTAAACAGAAGCAGGGAAGTCCTTGCACTGCAGGTCCTCAGATACAGCTTTCTCTCCAAGAAGAACAATGAGCAACACAGTAGTGACATCACCATATCTCACTCTGAATCTGGTGAGACAATAGCTGGCTATAGATGGATCGAAATTCGGCTGGGTTCAGCAGGAACCTGCTGAATTTCAACCCATCTACGGCCATTCTCGTTTGAGAGGAGTTGATCTAATGATTGAGTTCTCTTGAACGGGACTGTTGGGTATATTTTTGTTCGATTTGCGATTATCATAGCTGAGCAGTGTATTCTGACATCGGAGGAGTCCCACTGTTAGAATACAATAGCGCAATGGAAAAGATTCCCCCATCCACCTCAAATGAGTGGACAGGGGAATCCTGTAAACAAACAAAAGGGAAGTCCTTGCACTGCAGGTCCTCAGATACAGCTTTCTCACCAAGAAGAACAATGAGCAACACAGTAGTGGCATCACCATATCTCACTCTGAATCTGGTGAGACAATAACTGGCTATAGATGGATTGAAATTCGGCTGGGTTCAGCAGGGACCTGCTGAATTTCAACCCATCTACGGCCATTCTCGTTTGAGAGGAGTTGATCTAATGATTGAGTTCTCTTGAACGGGACTGTTGGGTATATTTTCGTTCGATTTGCGATTATAAGTGCTGAGCAGTGTATTCTGACATTGGAGGAGTCCCACTGTTAGAATACAATAGCAAAATGGAAAAGTTTCCCCCATCCACTTCGAATGTGTGGACAGGAGAATCCTGTAAACTGGAAGCACCTCTCAAAGCTAAGAGGGAACTGATCCCTCTGATCCTCAGAGATATGGGTGCTGGCTTTAGCATTCACCCATTCTGCAGTGATCGATCCGTATGTCAGAAGAAAGCCACACTCCCAGCATGACCAAAATGTGAATATCAATGTGAAACGGTCTTGGACAGTTCTCCTACATAAACCATGCCCACTGGTGTGTTTCGCCCCACCCTCGGGGGCTTAGTCGTGGGCTTAGACTTAGGCATAGTCATAGGCTTTCTTCTCAGATATGGATGGAGGAATCTGTTTTTCCTTTTTTTTTTTTTTTTTTTAAAGCCGAGTGTCTGATAAAAAAAAAAGATCCATCTATGACCAGCTTATCAGTCACAGGGAGCAGTGTCTTGGATAATCCTACACTCCTGTTTTTCAGGAGAAATTTAAAAGGTAGATTTTTTTTAAGTACACTCCCTAAGACAACTAACCTTTCTAGAGGTTTCTTACAACAAAGCAAATCTTTACTTTTTTGAGCTCAGGTTTTCATTGGCTCATCGCTGTTATTCCACATTTGGCATCCAAGAAGGCCAACACTGTTATTGATGGGAGCTTGGATAGACCTGACTCAGCTAACCTTGTTGACACCGCTAATGCAGGCCATAGACGGGCCGTTTATCGGCCAAAGTGTCGGCCGATAAACGAAAAATCAGTCTGTGCCGTTGCCGATGCTGCCACCAATGCTCACGAAAGAATGGGACAAGAAAGCAGTTTGACAGAGACAGGGGAGCACACCATACAATGTGACAGCAATACAAATACGTTATGTTTTTATTTGGATACAAATGGATACATTTGTTGCAACCGCAAGACTTTTTCATATAAAATATAATAGAGGACTTCTTTGTTGCAACCACAAGACTTTTTCATATAAAATATAGCAGACTTCTTCTTCTTCTTTTTCTTCTTCTTATTATTATTGGCAAACTTGCAGGTCAGGGCTCATGCGCAGATTTTTTATTGGTAAAACGATAGGCCCTCTAGACCTACCAAAAGAGCTGGAACCTCTCCAAGAATTCATCACCTTGATATGGTCAGATACCAGGCAGATGGTAGCGTACCATAGGATATTAGTGCCATTTAATACCCTTCGTGGGGCAGTTTATACTCCAAATGGGTCTTTTCCTTCTTTGGTGCCCTTTAGCAGCAGAAGAGGCTAGCCAAACATTAAGTCCACCATTGGCACCACCTCCGCCAATATGGCACCGATTTACGAGCAGAAAAACCCACACATCAAAACATCTCTGTCTACCAGCAAGGCGTCTCGGCTGACACAAATTTATTTCATCGTCATGGCGCTAATTTTATCACGCCACCCGGAGCTCCCTGACAAATGATCCCCCTCTGAATCAGTCTGCCTTTAACATGTGCTCTACCTGTCATCTCTCTACCAGGTAAATAACTGATTGTTGACCTTCCCGGGGCACCGTCACTTTTCCTAATCAGATCCTGAAATCTGTGTAACAACACTCCATTTGTTTGATAGACAAAAGAACAATTGCTCTTGAAGTAATGTGATTTCTAAATAGACATTGCCTGTCAAAAAATAAATGCATTAGAAGTAAAATGTAGCTCAAGGAGACAATTAGCAAACAGAGGTGACACTCATAACAGGTGCACCTATTATTCCCGAAGCTCGTGGCAATATATTCACATCTTTAGGCTGACGGTGGATCATGTGACAGTTGGGTGAATTATCTATCCCCGTCTTGTGACTGATGGAAGCCCCGGCTGCAGTCTCCGATCATCTCAAAATGCATCTCACAAATTATATAGTAGCTGTTAAAATGCAGATTTTTTTTTTCTCTCCTGGAAGAACAATAGTGTGCCAGCTTCCATAAAGTGCTATAGACCGTTTGAATACGCTATTTACAAGGGCTGTTAAAGCTGTGACAGTTCGGTGTGCGGCGTGATAATCTCTCCACTATCTAGTGTTGTGGTGTCTCGGATTGGTGACAAATGTCCTCTTTGTTTTCGCAGAGGGGTGACAGTTTAATGGCAGCGATACATAAGGCGATTATCACAAGCGACGCAGTGGATTCGAGCTTGTGACGATCGGGTGAACAGGGGTTAATGAACAAGACATTTAAAGGGACACTCCAATTAGATATTATAAAAAAAAATATATACATATGAATGCCAGAGAACGTATTACAGATGTTAAGTGGCTTTTGCTTTCATTCAGTCTTCATCTTGTACAGCTAAAGCTAAGTAAGCAGTTGCTGGTGTCTTGTTTTCTGAATGGCTCTGTATATGTGAAGTGTAGACTAGCATGTTTCTTGGTTCCTCTCTCGTTCCCAGAGGGGGAGGTTGCACAGTAAGGAGTCATGTGACAATAAGCTGCAGTTCTGGAGCTGCCAAAACCTGCTGAATCTGTCTAGAATGGATAATATAAGCTCAACTTGAAGATTAGATTTGAAGTTAGAGATCTGCCAAATTAAGGTTCGATCGTGATCATGCCACTGTGTAGTTACCAGAGGGAAGTTTAAAGATCTGCCAAAATTAGAGTTGATGTTATAGATTTGCCAATTTTAAGATTCTGTTGTGTTTGTGCCGGTAAGTAGTCAACAATGTGGAGGTTAAAGGTCTACCAAGATTAAAGATGGGGTTATAGTTTTGCCAAATTTAAGATTCAGTTGTGATTGTGTCAGTCTATAGTCATCGGAAGGGAGGTTAAAGATTTGCCAAGTTCAAGATTTGATTGTGCTCATGCTGATGTGTAGTCAGCGGAGGGGAGGTTAAAGATCTGCCAAGATTGGAGATGAGGTTTTTAGACCTGCAAAATTCAAGATTCATTCGTGATTGTGCTGATGCGCAGTCAGCAGAGGGAAGGTTACAGATCTGCCAAGATTAGAGATGAGGTTCGACATTTGCCAAATTCAGAATTCAGTTTTATTTATGCTGGTATATAGTCAATGGAGGGGAGGTTAAAGATCTACCAATTAGAGGTTAAGGTATAGATTTGCCAAATTCAAGATGTGGCAAAATATAACCTAATCTCTTAAGTGGTCAATAGAGGGGAGGTTAAAGTTCTGCCAAGATTAGAGTTGAGGTTAGAGATTGGCCAAATTTAAAATAAGATTGTGACCAGGCTGTTGCCTAGTCAACAGAGGGAAGGTCAAGAACTGCCAAAAGAGAATTTCGGTTAAAGATTTGCCAAATTCAAGATTCAGTTGTGTTCACACCAGTATGTAGTCAAGAATGAGGAGGTTAAAGATCTACCAAGATTAAAGATGCGGTTATAGATTTGCCAAATTCAGGATTTGCCAAGTTCAAGATTCGATCATGCTCATGTCGGTGTGTAGTCAACAAAAGGGAGGTTCAAATTTTGCAAAGATTGGAGATGAGGTTTTAGATCTACAAAATTAAAGATTTGTTTGTGATCGTATTGATGTGTAATCAACAGAGGGAAGGTTAAAGATCTGCCAAGATTAGAGATGAGGTTAGACATTTGCCAAATTCAAATTTCAGTTGTATTTATGCTGGTATGTAATCAATGGAGGGGAAGTTAAATATCTACCAATTAGAGATTAGATTATAGATTTGCCAAACTGAAGATGTGGTAAAACTATAACCTAATCTCTAATTGGTCAATGGAGAGAAGGTTAAAGATCTGCCAAGATTAAAGCTTTGAGTTGAGGACAGAGATTGGCCAAATTTAGGATTTGATTGTGATCATGATATTGCGTAGACAACAGAGGGAAGGACAAGAACTGCCAAAAGAGAGTTAAGGTTATAGATTTGCCAAATTCAAGATTCAGTTGTGTTCACACCAGTATGTAGTCAACAATGAGAAGGTTAAAGATCGACCAAGATTAACGATGAGGTTATAGATTTGCCAAGTTCAAGATTTGTCAAGTTCAAGATTCGATCATGCTCATGTCGATGTGTAGTCAACAGAAGGGAGGTTAAAGATTTGCCAAGATTAGAGATGAGGTATAGATCTGCCAAATTCAAAATTTGAACATGACTGTGCCGATGTGTAGTATTGAACACATTGGATTCATTGGACACATTCATTGGAAGGGGAGGTTAGAGATGAGGTTATAGATCTGCTATGTTTAAGATTCAATTGTGATCATGTCAATGTGTAGTCAACAGAGGGGAGGTTAAAGATCTTCCAAGATTAGAACTGAGATGAGAGATTTGAGAAATTCAAAATTCAATTGAGTTCATACTGGTATGTAGTCAACAAAGGGGAGGTTAAAAATCTTCAAAATTGGAGTTAAGGCTAGAGATCTGACAAAGTTAAGATTTGATCCTGTCCATGTCTCCCCTCCCCAACAAAGGGGAGGTTAAAGATCTGTCAATATCAGAGATGGGGTTATAGGTATGCCAAATTCAAATTTCCATTTTGGTTGTACTGTTGTGTAGTCAACAGAGAGAAGGTTAAAGTTCTGCTAAGATTATAGATGGGAGTATAGATTTGGCCGATTCAAGATTTGATTGTGCTGGTATGTAGACAACGGAAGATCTGCCAAGATTAGAACTGAGATTAGAGATTTGACAAATTCAAAATTCAATTGAGTTCATGCTGCTATGTATTCAACAAAGGGGAGGTTAAAAATCTGCCAAAATTGGAGTTAAGGCTAGAGATCTGCCAAGGTTAGGATTTGATCCTATCCATGTCTCCCCTCCCCAACAAAGGGGAGGTTAAAGATCTGTCAATATTAGAGATGGGGTTATAGGTGTGCCAAATTCAAATTTCAATTTTGGTTGAACTTTTGTGTAGTCAACAGAGAGAAGGTTAAAGTTCTACCAAGATTATAGATGGGAGTATAGATTTGGCAGATTCAAGATTTGATTGTGATTGTGCTGAATGTAGTCAATGGAAGTGAGATTAAAGATGTACCAAGATTAGAGATGAGGTTATAGATCTGCCAAATGTAAGATTTGAACATGATCATGCCAATGAAGAGCGGTTATAGATTTGACAAACTCAGATTGTGATGACCATTTGGCTAATTTGTTGTTTCAGGAAATTTATAAATATCTTAAATTTTACTTTTTTAACGTTTATGTGAACCCTCACCTTTTAAAACGGCCCATTCGTTTTAAAATAGAAACAAAAGGCAAAACATTTTTGTGTGGAATATATTTAAAAATTAAAATTGTGTTTTTCTTTTTTTATAAGGGATCACATTGGGGTTTATTTACTAAAGCTGGAGAGTCCAAAATCAGACTCCCTTCTGCATAGAAACCAATCAGCTTCCAGGTTTCATTGCCAAAGCTTCATTGAACAAGCTGAGGTTAGAAGCTGATTGGTTTCTATGCAGAAGGGAGTCTGATTTTGGACTCTCCAGCTTTAGTAAATAAACCCCATAATGTCTATTCTCAGCTGCGTAAGGGTCTTATAGAGCTATTGGTGGAGAAACAGCAGTACACTGACCTTCCCAGTGAATGGCTGTTTAGGAGGGCGTTTCAGCACAAGTCTGATGATTGGAGGACAGGCAAGCTGTTTTCCCAGTACAGCCAGAAAACTGACCATGCTTAAATAGATATGCTCTCATACCTAATGTGGTCAGTTTGAAATAGGAAAGCAGGGGAACACCAGGTATTTCATACAAAGAGAGCAATACAAAGAGAACAGGATACTTTTTAATACAAGCACATGGTAACAGGCACATATCAGGAATATGAAATGTTGGGGTAATATATTCTTTAAATATTTTTAGTTAAATAAAAAAAAACAAAAAAAAAACAGTTCCACCCATCGCATGGTCTGGTATCCTCTTGGCTGGTAGATTGAACACATGGGCTCTCTATCATGCTAATGTGGCCTTTCAAGTCAGGTGACTATTTAAAAAGGGGTCCTGTATTTATGGAACTCCTTCAGTCCTGTAATGGTGAATAGACTTCCCTACACCAGGTTTTATCTATTATAGGCATTTTTATAGTGCCGAAAATGGACATATTGTACATGCACATTACTCCCTGCCATCAAGGAGGTTACAAGGCCTCTGTTTTGAATGCATACATACTAGGGCCATGGTAGACTGGAGTCTGTTAACCAGGGGCGGACTGACAACTCATGGGGCCCCCGGGCAATAGGGTATCATGGGGCCCCTGTGTCCTTGCCCAAACTCAAAAAAGCCTATGAAAAAGGTACCAGGGGCATCTCATGGGGCCCCTACTGACCCCGGGCCCTCGGGCAGTGCCCGAGTTTCCAAATGGTCAGTCCGCCCCTGCTGTTAACCTACCAGGAGAGCGGGGAGGAAACCAGAGTACCCAGAGGAAACCCATGCAAGCACAGGGAAATCATGCAAACTCCATGTAGATATCATCCTGGAAGGGTGCCTGAAGTGATAACTGTCCTTATTTCTTCACACGACCCAGTCAAATTCAGAGTTATAGTCTCCAAAAGCTCTAGGATGGAATCCAACATTGTAGCCCCTCACCTTTTCTCCTAAATTCTCTCTTACATTGCTGAAACCTGCAAAAATGAGCCTTGTGAGTACCAGGTTTGAAAAGGAAACAATGCAAATGCTGATTTTACAGACACTGCTGAGAAAACTACATAGCTCCAACAGTAGTAGTAATCCAGAGCAAACTGCCAAGAATGGTTTCATATTCCGCCTGCACAACCCTTGTAAACCTTGCTGTTGCACTCTTATCATAGGTATAGCGGCGTGCGGCTGTTGCGCGGTTACCAGCCCCGTCAGGCCTCCCTGATACAAATGAAAGTGACTGCATCATTAATTCCCTGCTATCCTTCTTCTGCTGATAGATATCATTGCTGAAATATGCCATTTATCCCAGGCCGGGGCTTAGTGATGCTGCTTAAACATTTAGTACATCTTAACTCCTGTTTGATTGGGCGCTGATAAGTAGCAAATTGCTCCGAGCAGGACTCGATGAAAACACATCCATTGTGTTCAGCCTATTTACCCCAGCGCTTTGTTATTTGCCTGAAATAATTATTTAGCTATTAGAGGCTTTTTAAAGGAAAGTCACCGTCTTTTTTTTTTTTTATGTGTCGTCTTCCACGCTTGCCATTTCTCTGGCAGAGATGGATCGAGACGGCGCTAAGCTGTCTGTGAACTGCAAGGTGTTTGTCTGGAATGGAAGGAGAGTTTAGCAAGCACTGGCCCATGTAATAGAATGTTGCAGAGATGACCTTTTCAAGATATGTATTGAATAGAACGGAACGGTGTGTCTTTGTTGGAGTCTACATCATCATCACTTTCATTCCGCTCAGTGTCTCTGGAAGGCCTGATGGCCCAGCGGTTAGCAGCATGACCTTGCAGTGGTGGGATCCTGGATGATATGCTCACCAAGAATGGCATCTCCAAGGTTTGAAGAACATTTTGACGTCTGGGTGAAGTACATGAATGACGGAGTGAAGAAAATTGGCTTAAAAAGATTAAGAAAAGAGAGAATGTAGGAGGGATCTTATGGGCTGATGGGCTTTCATGGGTCAAGTGGGAAGTGTAGCTGTAGAGAATAATATTGTGAAGAATGGATGGAGGGCTTGAGTGACAGCGAGAGAAGATAAGGCCTAAAACGGGGTTAGGAAAGGTAGAATGTAGGATGGCTCTTACCTGATGGGCTCTCATAGGTCAGTAGGAAGTTTAGCCGTAGGGAAGAAAATTGTAAAGACTGGATGGAGGAAAGGAATGGCAGGTTGAGGAAGGTGAGGCCTGAAAAGAGATTAGTTAATGGAGGATATAGGTTGGGCTCTCATGGATCAAGGGGAAAGTAGGGAATAATATTGTGAAGGCTGGATGGAGGGCATGAATGATAGGGAGAAAAGATAAGGCCTAAAAAGGAGTACGAAAAGGTAAAATGTAGGATGGATCTTACCTGATCGACACGTAGGTCAAGTAGGAAGTTTAACTGTAGGGAAGAATATTGGGAAGACTGGGTGGAGGGAAGGAATGACAGGGTAAGAAAGGTGAGGTCTAAAAAGTAATTAGAAAAGGGGAACTGTAGGATGAGACTTACCTGATGGGCCCTCATGGGTCAAGTAGGATTTGTGGCTGTAGGGGAGAATAATGTGAAGACTGGGTGTAGGGCATGAATGGTGGGGTGAGGAAAATGAGGCCTGAAAAGGGATTAGGAAAGGAAGAATGAAGGATGGGTCTTACCTGATGGGCCCTCATGGGTCAAGTAGGATTTGTGGCTGTAGGGGAGAATAATGTGAAGACCGGGTGAGGAGCATGAGGCCTGAAAAGGGATTAGGAAATGAAGAATGTAGGATGAGTCTTACCTGATGGGCCCTCATGGGTCAAGTAGGATTTGTGGCTGTAGGGGAGAATAATGTGAAGACTGGGTGTAGGGCATGAATGGTGGGGTGAGGAAAATGAGGCCTGAAAAGGGTTTAGGAAATGAAGAATGTAGGATGGGTCTTACCTGATGGGCCCTCATGGGTCAAGTAGGATTTGTGGCTGTAGGGGAGAATAATGTGAAGACTGGGTGAGGAAAATGAGGCCTGAAAAGGGATTAGGAAATGAAGAATGTAGGATGGGTCTTACCTGATATGCTTTCATGGGTCAAGTAGGAGGTGTAGCTGTAGAAAGTGAAGGCTTGGCTGGGACTGGTCATGGTCAACCAGGAGGGTGGTAGTCTTGAGAAGTTGTCCCAAATTTCCATTTTTGTTGGTACAATGGGAACATTTTTCTTGGATGCTTTGTGTATGGGTGGAAAGGGTCTTAGCAGAAGGGAAGTTAGGTGATTTCAAAATGGGGGGGGGGGGTCTATCTGGTAAAACTCCTCACTTCATGTGCCTTTTTTTAACCAAATTCCTCTTCCAGCCTCTAAATTATTGCATTTGTTATTTTGGAAAGTACATACGAAGTAAAAGTATAACTAAACAATTTTTTTTTAGATTTGGATAGAGTGGTGGTTAGTACCACTGTTGGTTCCCATTATTGACATACAGTCTCTCTCTTAGTGTGTCCGGACATAGGATCTGACCTGTATGGTACTTTTCTGGTCATCTTTATCCTGCCTGAATTTTACTCTGACCTGTCCCACTGAAACTTGTCCATTGAGCAAATCATCCGTGTTTCCATCACCCTCACTGTAAATGACTGTTTTCGTTTGTGCTGGAATTGTAAAGCACGCCCATGGTTAATCCAATCTGCGTCTTTTTAAAAGCGAATCTATAGCTGCACGCGGCGGCCCCTTAATTACCTCGCTACGTATGCACGGCATGAGTATAGGGTGTACTGTAAAATGTAAAATAATTACAGCTGATTTGAGTCTAGCGAAATGTGATTGAAATTAAGATGAGTAAATGAAGTCACAGGCGCCTCTTTTCATTTGCATGTCGGAAGAGGGGGGAATGTAAACTTAACTTGATCACTTAAGGACCTGATTACCCGGCAAACCCTATTAATGCATACTTTGATATATATCACTTTGGTGCTGGAATGTGCAACTTTGCAGATCTGAAAATCCCGCAAGTAGGACACCTGCTCCTCGACCGTCGTTATTTCAGATGGCGGACTAAAAACTGTTAGATTGAGGAGGACATTTGAGTGCTTGGGTGATTTAAAGCTGAACTCTGGGCTAAACAAATACAGATGAACTGCAAGAATTTGTGTATTCTTGCTTGTATGTTTGTGTCCTTTTTGCAGATCATGCAGTAGCCATAGACTGTAAATTGTATTAGTAGCGTGCCGGTAAAAAAAAACTTGAAGACAGATAGGGGGTTGAGGTTTAAACTCATAAAGCAGCTCTCTTTCACCCGAAGTGTCTTCAAGGGTCCTAAGAACTTGCCTGAGAGATGCAGAAAGGATGAGAGTGCCTCAGCACTAGTATGGGTCCAGTCGATTTTTATTGTATACAAGAAAGGATTCAAACACATTTCTTGGGCTTAAAACTCTTCCTTCACCAGGACTTTAAATGCCGGCAAAGATTGAGAATAAAACTGGACAAGAATACTGAGAATAAAAGCATAGGATTTATTGGCCATAACATGTCATAGTTTTTTTTTTTAATTCGATTCTATTGCAAGGGGCCTAACAAGCCCCCTAAGTGATAGCATTGGCTTGGGAAAAGTTCTCTTTGGGGAAACATCAGGGGTTAATCAGACCCCTAATGTCTCCCCTGCCCTCAACTTCAGCCCTTCAAGCACAGGAGTGTGCTTGATCTTCTATGCACCTAGCATTTCAACTAGAAACTCTCTGGGGTAATTGCAGAGCAGATCGGGGAACAGGGAGATTTAGTATCATCCCCAGGTAGAGTTCCTATTATCAGTATTTCTTTATTATGGAATCGTCTTTCTTCGTCTTTCTTCGTCTTTCTTCTATCCAGGATTTCCTCTAGACTGCTCCTTGCTTCTTGGAGTCCTCCAGGACTACTGTTTGTCTTCAGCACATGGCTGAATCCAAGTCCTTTCTTTCCTCCCCCTACTTCCTGCCAACATCACTTCCTGTTGCATGAGCTCAGTAAACCAGTCAAACAAGTTAATTAGCGTATGAATAGTGGAAGCCTAGTTTCTAAAAACAATACAGGGTAACCAAAATGCATCTTTCCGTAAAGCACGAAAATAGCCATAGCAACCCAAAGCCAAAACCACCAAAAGCACATGTTGTCCTTTTGGGTAGGCACCTATCTTATATCTCTGGATGGTTCCAGTGCTGAGATTATTTTGAATTTTCAGAGTATCTCTGCAATTCCTAAATGACTATAATGAAGGTGTCACTGTCTTGTAGCTGGATTCCTAAGTGGTTTTTTTTTTTCTAAATTAGGGAGTGTCAGGAATGGACTCGCCAATGGTGGTGGGACTCACCTGCCTTGTGGGCTGCAGTACCAAGACTGGCCAGCGGGTGCTCTCAGCAGCCAGAATCTCACTCCTGCAGTCAGGCCATCACCTGAGGCTGATTGCAGGAGGTGTATTTATGCAGGACCAGGCCTGTGATCAGTGCCTTGGTGTATGTTTCCTATGAGCCCCTGTACCTGCATTCTGTCTGCTTCCTGCCTGACTCTGCTTTGATCCTGACTCTGAACGAACTCCGCCTGTCCTGACCTCGGCTATTCCTGACCACTCTTCCGCTCGCTCCTGGTACCCTGTTTGCCCGTTTGCTACCGACCTGGCCTGCCCGACTACGTTTGATTTATATATATGGTTATCTGTTGGAGTTTGGGTTGTTGGCACTGTGTTATGTTTACCTTGCACTGCGTTTGTGTTGTTTAGTCTTTTAATAAATTGTCTTGTTTACTCTATACCTGAAGCCTGCGTTTCCCTGTGTAAGTCCACACACCTCTGGTCATACCCGGAGCCCTAACAGGGAGAGACCATCTGGGGGAAGGTGGAGGTCATCCTTTTGCATTTCTAATGGCTGTGTCAGTTGGTCAGAACTGTGAACTCTGGTGGTGAAATCACAGCTCCACAATACCTGAGATATATAAGAAACCAACATGGGAATTTTGTCCTTTGACAACTGCCCTTTAATTTATCTTAGTGCAAGCCATCTTGCTTGGCTTCTAACAAGGCAAGTCATGATGGGGAGAAGCCAATCCATTCTGCATTTGAAGTCTGTTACTTCTGGTGTCTGTGCAGTTTCTGGTAACATATGATGATGACACGGATCAGATCCAGCTGTAGCCTCCTGCCTTGTGACCTGCTACAATGTTGCAGTCTGAGGAATTTAGGAAATACTTCCTCCTTAGTGCAGCATATTGATGATGTCATCTGGGCCTAAGCAAAGTCACTGGAGTGGAGCTCAAGGATGTTTTTTTAATTAAAGGTGGAGCTTTTCTAAAAGAAAAAGAAAGATACTAGTGGTTTATACTCTTACATATTGGGAATTAATTCATGTAGTGTGTGCAAATCCGAAATGTATTTATATGTTTGGCATCATGCTTCATTGTAAACTGTTTTCTGTATCTATTGCAAAGTCTCTTACTTGAAGATCCTGCCAGAAACACCACTTCCTGTTGCAGGCTGACAACGGTAAGCCACTGCCGCACAATCAGCAGCTGTGTTGTCAGCCTGCCCGGTGCTCTCCTTTGGTTGGTCATTGGGCTGCCTATTAGGAGGTCTATCCAGGGGCATATTTACCACAAGGCAAACAAGGCATTTGCCTAGGGTGGCATTTTTCAGGGGGGCAGCTCTGCCCCCCTAAAGAAGGGATTGAAGAAGGGAAACACACAGCATGGGGACCAGGTGGGGTCTGAGAGAGCCCGCGGGCTTCTTGATGGTGTATGCAGAGCCTGACTCTTGTTTCTGGGGATGTCTGGAGCTGTGAAGGTGAGTGTCTTCTCTCTCTCACTGGGGTGGGGGGGGGTTGCCTGTGTATGGGGGGCAGTGGTAGTGGAAGGCTCTCTTGGGTGGGAGGAGGGTTGGGGTGTTGTTGGTCAATGTCAGGCTCTCTTCATCGGGTAGGTCGGTGTCAGGGTCCCTCCGTGGTGGTGGAGGGGGGAGCTGATTTTTGTATTGAATAGGGCAGCACAAAACTTAAATACACCACTGGGTCTATCGGATGGGCAACCCAACTGAAACAGCTTGCCGGGCAGACTTTACTATTGCTGAAGAATTGATGTCTTTATTGTACTCTCCTTGGTACCTCCACTTGCCAGATACCTCAATCGGCTGGACTGACCGGTGGCCATCACGTCCATGCCTATCACCCCTCTTGCCATGCGTTTTTGTCAGAGCGACATGCTTGTGTCTCACCCCTTGCCTCCGCTCGCTGAGTTCACCAAGTTAATAACCTCAGCTTGTCTCTCAATTGTCTCTCTTTAATCCTTCTTCTTTTTTTTTTTTTTTGTACAGAGCGCATGGTTGTGAAATACGCCAGGTGTCTCTAATAGTGACGCTGATTAGTCAATTATTGCTCCTGTTGTTTATCACGGTCTCTCTGCAGGATGGAAAGGTCTGCATGGCATAAGAATAAGATGCGGAGTGCTGGCGTGATGCTCTGCAGGCTGGAAACTTACTCTGCCTGACAGCTAGACTGGTGCACCTGGCCTGCTCAGGAATTAACCCTTTAAAGCCAAGGTCCCAACCTATCCCATCATTTAGTCATTTTTTTTAACCGGTATTTTATATAGAACAGCACGTTGCATACTATACATTGACATCAGTCCCTGCCCATGAGGAGTTTAGGTCCTTATCAGGGGCGGACTGACCATTTGAGCACTCGGGCACTGCCCAAGGGCACGGGGTCAGTAGGGGGCCCCATCAAATACCCCTGGTACTTTTCAATGGATTGGGCACAGCATGGATTGGGCGCAGTATGGATTGGGCGCAGTATGGATTGGGCGCAGTATGGATTGGGCGCAGTATGGATTGGGTGCACTTGGTGTCCTGTTCTGAGTGGCTCAGTCCCTGCTAGCACTATCAGCAAATGGACGAATAGGCTTTTTTGGGTGTGGTTTGAGTGTGAGCGAGGACACAGGGGCCCCATGATCTCTTATTGCCCTTGGGCCCCATGAGTTGTCAGTCCGCCCCTGGTCCTTATCTCACCTATAGACACTTTACAAGGGCCAATTTAGGCAGGAGCCAATTACTACCAGCATGTCTTTGGAGTGCGGGAGGAAACTAGAGTACCCGAAGGAAACCCAGGCAGGCACAGGGAGAACACCATTGCTACAGCATGACCCCCGAAAGAGCAAGGTGGTCCATTGAGCGGTGTTCCAAGACCTGGTAGCATGTGGCAAATAGATTTTGATACATTATGGATACACAGAATATCAGTGATCAGAGAGCATATCAGTGCAGTTTTATAGTCTTTCTACTGCCTGTATCCATAGAGGAACTTTTGGATATGTGGTGAACGTGGTATACTATATTATATGGCAATTTATACATTATGTCGTTTACATTAGGAGCTATATTCCCTCTATAGGTGGTGCACCTGTTTTCTCTCTCTCTCTCTATATATATATATATATATATATATATATATATATATATATATATATATCACTGTTTCTATATATTTTTTATGTTTCCTATAACATTTGTTATAATATATATACATTTGTTAAAATATATTTCAATAAATATATATATATATATATATGTGTGTGTATGTATATATACATATATATATATATATATATATATATATATATATATATATGTGTATATCTATATATATATAGATATATACTGCATGTTGAAATGCATTTTTTATATATTACAAAATATATGAAACATATTTTTAAAAATATATATTTTTTAAATATATTCTTCAGATTTTTTTTAACATATAAAAAAGTCATTTTAAAATATATTTTTACATATATTTGTAAATGCCTTCCAAAAATGTAGATTTGTATTTTTAAAGACATACAGTATATTTTAAATGTATTTTAAAAAATATTTTTCACATTTTTTTAAATAAAAACGCATTTCAACATGCAGTATATATATATAGATATATTTATTGAAATATATTTTGAAATATATTGAATATGGCCAAAATTGTAGCATTTCAAATATATGGCAATATATTTGGGAAGAATATTTTTAACATATATTTCAAATATATTTTTCTTCCATGTGGGCATGATCGGAAAGCTCCTGATTGCAAGTAGCTTTCCGGGAGCAGGCAGGGCGAGCGCCCTCATCATAGGCTTGTTTACATTTTGGTATGCATATATGTGGCCTCTCGGCATCAAGGCCCACCCAAGTATATGCCTACTGTGGGCTCGAAGAGGTCAAAAATCAATCACAATGAGATACATTACAATATTGCATATCCATATTGCAGTCATTTTAAAATAATAATTAGAATTATTTTTGAAAAACACATTTTACCAAAAAAATATATTATTGTTTCAGTGAAAATGAAACAGTCCATCTGGGTTGAAGATTAAGTCAATTTAATTCAAATTGTAACATCTGACTTAAAGGAACCTATTAAATGGTTAAATTTGTAGTCGCTAAAGTACTGTTTCTAAATGTGAAAAATTAGGCTTAGTGCAAAATAAAAAATACCAGCCTCTTGAGAACGTCCCTTACGACGAAACGCGTTGGCCAGGAGCATGTGTTGATGTTATTAAATCCTCTAAACGTAGCGGCATGTAGGTTTTTCTGATGTGCCTTACATGATTTGACGCAATGGGGGTTATTGACTAAGACTGCATGGTGCAAAATCTGGTGCAGCTCTGCATAGAAACCAATCAGCTTCCAGGTTTTATTGTCAAAGCTTAATTGAGCAAACTGAAGGTAGAAGCTGATTGGTGACCACCAATCTGGTGAGCACCAGATTCTGGGTGAGCCAGTTTTAGTAAATCATCCCCCGATGTGAGTTCATTTCTGTTACTTAACAAATACATGTAGCTGTGAGAGTTTGTGTTTGTTCTACATTGTGACGTTGCTTTGAGTGGGACCGAAGGTTATACCTGGACCCTACTGTACATTTGAGGGGTTCTCTATCACTGTTTGTGGAATATTTGGAAGTTCTCTGATACACATTGAGCGTGGCGGACCTCTTATTATGCGGGGTGTTGTCCTCTGGTGAGCAGCTGATGTTATTTGTGGTGGTGGAATTCACAAGTTTCATAAAAAATTTCAAGCTTCACTTACAGCATGGAGTGGACTTTGCTTGGTGCTTGATTCACTTTTTTTTCCACATTTATTTGAAGAGACAGCTTAAAAAATGTTTGGTTTATAATCTTCTATTTCTTGTATGGCCAATGCTGGCCTTGGAGTGAGTGGCCTTTATCCTGATCCATGTGTAGCAAATTATAGCCACACTGAGCACATGTCTCATTCCATCACATATCCACCCTGGTATTTCTCAGGGAGGGTTTCCTGATGGCACCAACAGTGTACTATGTCTAATGATTGTTGAAAGAGTGGCTTGTAGTAACCATTAGAAGCCAGTGGAGCAGGTACCAGCTCAGGAGTCCAATTGGGAGAGAGGGGCAGAGAGTTGTCACTCTAAAGCAGGAAGTGCCCAAACAAGGACCTTCATGGCAGGATCACCAGGTAATATTTTATTAAAAGCTTGAGATTTAATTAAATCTGAGAGACAACATGTGAACCTGGATCTTGTGATAATTTCAACCTTTGCATTTCAAGGTCCATCTGCTGAGACCTTTAGTAGACTTTTGGGTAGGCGGTTTTTGGTTAGTAGGACCACTTTTGTATATCTACTAGCAATGCAATGGTGGGATTTGGTTGTGATAATCCCTTGCGGTGGGATGGTACTTTCCATGGGCATTAATGATGGTGGAGTGTAAGCAATAATGCTCAGGGGTGTTATTTTTTTTGTTTCTGTTTTTCTTTTTTTTGCATGGAGAATTCAGTCTGGTAGGTGTCGATTTGTTG
The DNA here is from genome assembly GCF_062004578.1 of Staurois parvus. Taxonomy (NCBI): domain Eukaryota; kingdom Metazoa; phylum Chordata; class Amphibia; order Anura; family Ranidae; genus Staurois; species Staurois parvus. Next base: position 1,845,616 of record NW_028319410.1, read on the forward strand.
GAAATCCCAATTCTTTAGGACTAACAGGTAAAAAGGGAAAATTCTATACTCATGAAGTTTTTCTTTCAAAACATAGACCTTTCTTGTTTAGTTGTAAACATAGTGGCCCAGTGGTGTATTTAGGTTTTGTGCTGCCCTAGGCAATGCGAAAACCGTATGCCCACATGGACACCGACCAACACAATCCCCCCTTCCCCCTCCCGCAGATATAGAATAACATTGACCAACAATGAACCTTCCACTACCCCCCCAGCGATAGAGAAACACTCATCTTCACAGCTCTGGACATCCCTGGGAGCGAGAGCCAGGCTCTACATACACCATCAAACAGGTTGCAGCCTCTCTTGGATTCCATCTGGTTCCCATGTCCCTTCTTTCATCCCTTCTTCTAGGGGGAGGTGCTGCCCTCCTGAAAAATGCTGTCCTAAGCAAGTGCCTTGTTTGCCTTGTGGTAAATACACCCCTGTAGTGGCCACCATGGCAAATTCTAACCTGCATTTGTTCTATGAATACTGAGTTGGGTCATCACAGAGAGTTTCCTGGCTATAGGTGTGAAGCGAGAGGGATCTACCTACTGTAATCATAGGAATAGTCTCAGTGTTCTTCAGACAGGTTATGGTGAGAAGGCAAATCAAAAAATGCCTTCATCCAGATCCATGTGTAGCACATTAAAGCCACATTGAGCACATGTCTCATTCCATCACATATCCACCCTGGTATTTCTCTGGGTGGGTTTCCTGATGGCACCAACAGTTTACCATGTCTAATGATTGTTGAAAGAGCGGCTTGCAGTAACCATTAGAAGCCAGTGGAGCAGGTACCAACTCAGGAGTCCAATTGGGAGAGAGGGGCAGAGAGTTCTCACTCTAAAACAGGAAGTGCCCAAACAAGGACCTTCATGGCAGGATCACCAGGTAATATTTTATTTAAAGCTTGAGATTTAATTAAATCTTGAATTTAATTTAACATAATAAAATTAATCTAAGACTCGACTTACATATACTTTAAATACAACCCTTTGATTGGAGTTCACCTTTAAATAAGACTTGTTTGTGTTTTGATCTCCAGTGTGAGTTTCGAGATTTGATTTCAGTCTTCTGTATGGTGCTCAGATTTCTAAATAAGTTTTTGTTTCAGAGAAAATGCAGGCAGGTAAAGATAAGGATCTGGAAAATGACGGATTGTTGAAGGGGGGTGCATTGTGTGTGCTGCATGAATTCTTCTTTGTGCTCTTCTATGAACACTGGTTTGCTGCCACTGCAGGATGACAACCAATGTTAGCTGCACAGTAGAGCTAATAGGACTTGATGTTCCAATCCCTATGATAGGTCGGCACTCTTGATGTTGGGATTGGCAACAAAGGGGAGGGTAAGTTTGCCATCAGATGGACAACCTCCTTCCTGGCATTTTTTACCGATGAGCCCTCAGGTCTGCATGACACTAATGGCCAAGGTTAGGGGCTAAAATGCTCCTAGTTTCGAATCAGGGGAAATACCAACGTCAAAAGCATTTCGGGTCAAATGCCAGAGGAGGTAGCCAGACAATAGCAGAGGTTAAAGTTCTATGGGTGATCAGAAATAAAACAACAATGTGCAAAGAGAAATAAAAAAAGAGACTAAGAGTTGTGTCACAAGTAGGCTGCAAGGGTTCACAATGATGGGCAATACCTGAGAGTGCTTGGTCTTCACCAGAGAGCCTGATGGTGGAGATGGAATTGTGTGGCTGGCACTCTCAGGTAATGGTTCTCACTGGTAACACAGTACAGACAGACAGTAGAGCTAACAGGTCTTGATGCTTCAATCTCTATGATAGTTTGGCACTCTTGATGTTGGGATTAGTGTAGCAACAAGGGAAAGGGTAAGTTTGTCATCAAGAGGACACCCTACTTCCCTGGCCTTTCGCCGATGAGCCCCCTGGCCAGTAGGACCCTATTGGCCAAGGTTTGGGTTTAAAATGTTCCTAGTTATGAATCCAGTGTAATGGCTCCTGTAACACTCTAGAGTCAGACAGTTGAGCTAATAGTACGTTTCAATCCCTGTGGTAAATCAACACTGTTGATGTTGGGATTGGTGTGATGATGAAAAAGGGTAGGTACACCATCGAGGTCATCGAGTGGGGATCCTTCTTTGACATTGTGTTGATGAACCCGCTACCTCTCCAGAGGTAGAGACAAATAGATTACAGAAGCTGATGCCTCATTCTGTCCCATGGCTTCATAAACATCGAGAAGGTACCTTTCCTTCCGAACCTTCTTCTGATTTCTTGTGACACAATGGTTAGGAAGGACTATGTCCTTAAAGAAGTCTCACTTCTTTTTTTAATAATGTGTACTGTTCCTCGGGGGACAAAGTGTATGTTTTACTTCATCCCATTTTTCTATGTACAGTGAAAAGCTAGTTACTTGGTCATAAAGCACCCCCTCCCCTTTTTCAGAGCCATCCGACAACGCAGCTAGCAAAGAGACAGCTGCATTGATAGCCAGCACTTATCTCCGGCTTTCCAAAGACAAGGTTGGCTAGAGGAATGCAGAGGCTGGGGGGTGGTGTCAGCCCTGTTTCCCTTTGCATTATGCTGGCCAGCACTTGTCTTGAGTCAGTTCTTGGAGATGGAGATAAATGCTGGCGAACAAAGGCTGCTGTCTCCTGCGTTGTCAGAGAGCCACTTTGTCTTTATGCAGAAAACTCCCTGCAAGCTCCTGTTTGTACATAAGGGCTCATGTACACTGCAGCTGATAAACTCACATTTAGGAGCTATTCAGCGTTTTTTTCAGCAGCCCCTGAACTCTCCCTAATGTTTTCCTATGTGTCCATGTACACATCATCGTTTACAGTCATTTACAGGCAGTTGAGTTTACAGTCGTTTTTTGAATGCAGAAAACTTGCGTTCAGCAGTCGATTTCATCAGCATGTCAAACGCAAAACGCTTGTAAACGCGACTAAACCTGGCAAATCGCACTTATAAGCTTTTGCAGTTTAATTTTTTTTAACTCTTCCAGTTCCCGATGCTGTCCAGAGCCTTTTTTCATCATGAAAAATACATGCAAAGTGTTTTCAAGGTACTCAAATGGACAAAACACTGAACACAGGATGTTCCTACCAAGCTTGTCACACATTGTAATGACCATTCACACCTCAGACCTCTCCCACCCTTGGAAACAAAAGATATGTTAATGACCTTTCACACCTCAGACCTCTCCCACCCTTGGAAACAAAAGATATGTTAATGACCATTTACACCTCAGACCTCTCCCACCCTTGGAAACAAAAGATATGTTAATGACCAATTCACACCTCAAATTCCTCATGAAGACCCCCTGCCAGGTGGCCTTAATGACTCCCTCCACCAGACACCTTTCCCACCCTTGGAAACAAAAGAAATGTAATGAGCAACTCAGACCTCAGCTAATCTCAACACATACTTCTGTCTCTGCTTCTACTCTCTGTATTTCTCTGAAACCGTCTGAAATAGTTAATAATTTACCACTTTTCAGTGCATTCTGGGCATTTGGGAGGTTCTCCTGTGCTTATCTTTAAAAAACGCTTCTAAACGCAAATGCTTCTAAACGCGGTATGCAAACACAGCTAAACAGATGTTTTTTAACTTACGTTTCCCAGCAGTCAGTTTCCATCGTTCAGAAATGTCCCGTGTACATGGGGTCTAACAGTATACAATAAAAGAAGTCTATGGTTTTATTGATTCCTATTAATGGCCATAATGGCGAGACAGAATTATTTGGGGATGTTATGCACATTCTGGAGCTGGGAGACAGGATGCGTTAGCAAGCTATACTCTTGACAAAGCAGTAACTGTCCAAGGACCTGTCAACTGCACAATATTTGTTAAATATGAGGATCAATACAAATCGCGTACAATTATAATAATTTAAAAATGAATATCCAAGTTCCTTCATAGGCCAGTTCATGACTGGTCCTCGTTAACTTGTCAGCTAGGCATAAAGGCAACGAGTGAAAAATGTAACTGTAAATTCGTTTCACCGCTTTGCTGTCAGATCGGCTCTGACAGACAGGAGTTGTGAAAACAAGTGTTATACGGGGCATCGCCGCTACCTGACGTGGCGTCACAATGTAGCGATGTATCAATTAACCCGCACGTCATCACGGGGTCTGGTACGCCGCACATGTAGAGAACATCAATACCGAGGTTGTGCAATTGACCGCTCTCCAGCCGAGGGCTCCCAGTCCTAGCAATAGCATTGATTAAAGAACTTGGCCCACAAAAGCCACTTTGAAAATATCCATTCTTGTGATGGACGCCTTATTCTCCCAAAGAGTGCTGAGCGGATGGAAATAGATGCAGGTCCATAATACACTTCCCAGGAGGACCACCTAATGATCCTAGAGGGAACCTTATGTCCCAGTGGGGTTTTTACTGCTATCTTGGGCGTCCTTTAGAGATTTTCGCTAATTTTCCGCCCTAGTGATAAAGGTTTTACCGGACAGCAAGTCAGGGAAAATGTACATCAAGGACATGGATGGGAATAAAATGGCGATGTGGGTTCTAGTCTTCTCTTACTCTACTGAAAAATAGGTTTGATTGTATCTGTGTTGCTGTTGGAGATTGGCTGCCACTTCCTGTCTGGTGAAATTATCACCAGGATAGAAAGTGAGAGGAATGCAAAGACCTGTACAATGGGGGAAAACACAAACGCTCAACAAACAAATGCCCAACTTAAGGGGGCAAACTCTACAGGCCACGTGGTTTTCCTACACCTTAAGAATAAAGGACATGAAAGAAGCCTTCTAAATCAAACTGGACCAACCATCATTAAGCAGGGGTGGAGGCCTTCACCACCATCTGTCTTCCACATATAATGCCACTTTAACATCTCCATCCTGATGTTTTGACAGCAATTCACACCTTCAGCCATGTAAATCGAAAAGGTCAATACCTATGCAAATGTTATGATGCCAAGGATGGGATTATGCAACTAGAATCGGGGTTTCCACAATCTTTACACCTTCCATCCTGTCCTTAGACAATTTGTCTATCCATGGTAATTGGATAGAGGTTTCTGTGCTATCTGTTTGGATATAAATGTTCGGGGATCTAGTAGTAGTTGGTCACATTCAACTGCTTGCTCTGTAATGTTGAAGACCTTTTGTAGCATCTCCAACTGACTTTCATCAGTTCTAGTTAGGGTCAGGAACCCCACGTTCCTGACCCTAACTAGAACTGTTGAAAGTCAGTTGGAGATGCTACAAAATGTCTTCAAAATTACAGAAAAAGCAGTTGAATGTGACCAGCTACTACTAGATATACTATGATCTGGATAAATGAGGACCTTCACGGGCATACAGCTGTTTTAGGCTTTTTGACCATCATCATTGCAGTGTATGGAAACCATGGCTTCTGTAGAGTAGGACTTGGGACCCAACAAGACAGTATAACCCAGCCTTTTTTAAGCTTTTCAAAGAAACAGAAAAGTGACGGCACAAAAAAGACCAAGTGGTTTGAGTCTGTGACCGAGGAACCCTTAAAGTAACTTTCTGGTCTCTGGGAACCCCTACTAGAAATGACTATATCTACAACTCATGATACATTAGTGTGATGGTCGGTGGGAGGAATGGTCCTTACACTTGTGGAAGAATTACCCTCTTACAGATAGCTAAAAAAGATCAATGGTGTCAGCAGGAACATATCTGAAAAGCAGAAATTGCTCAATGCTCAAGGACCCCCTAGCAACTCTACCGTTCTATGGAACCCTGGTTGAGAAACCCTGGTTTAACCATACAGGTTATGGTAAGACAGGACCAAAGAAATTAAAAAGCCCCCCCCAACCGAATCAGTACCTAAAGCCTTCTTAGAACAGAAGGTGCTCATATGGGCAGCACAGTGGCTAAATGGTTAGCACTTCCGCCTGGCAGTACTAGGGTCATTGGTTTGAATCCCAACCATGGCACCACCTGCCTGGAGTTTGCATGTTCTCCCTGTGCCTGCGTGGGTTTCCTCCGGGTACTCCAGTTTCCTTCCACACTCCAAATGCATGCTGGTAGGTTAATTGGCTCCTCTCTAAATTGTCCCTAGTATGTGTATGTATGAATGTGAGTTAGGGACCTCAGATTGTACGCCCCTTGAGGGTTAGGGACTGATGTGAATGTACAATATACAGTGGGGCAAAAAAGTATTTAGTCAGCCACCAATTGTGCAAGTTCTCCCACTTAAAAAGACGAGAGAGGCCTGTAATTGGCATCATAGGTGGACCTCAACTATGAGAGACAAAATGAGAAAACAAATCCAGACAATCACATTGGCTGATTTAGAAAGAATTTATTTTCAAATTATGGTGGAAGATAAGTATTTGGTCAATATCAAAAGTTCATGTCAATACTTTGTTATATATCCTTTGTTGGCAATGACAGAGGTCAGACGTTTCCTGTAAGTCTTCACAAGGTTGGCACACACTGTTGCTGGTATGTTGGCCCATCCTCCATGCAGATCTCCTCTAGAGCAGTGATGTTCCGAGGCTGTCGCTGGGCAACACGGACTTTCAACTCCCTCCAAAGGTTTTCTATGGGGTTGAGATCTGGAGACTGGCTAGGCCACTCCAGGACCTTGAAATGCTTCTTACGAAGCCACTCCTTCGTTGCCCGGGCGGTATGTTTGGGATCATTGTCATGTTGGAAAACCCAGCCACGTTTCATCTTCAATGCCCTTGCTGATGGAAGGAGGTTTGCACTCAAAATCTCACGATACATGGCCCCATTCATTCTGTCCTGTACATGGATCAGTCGTCCTGGTCCCTTTGTGGAGAAACAGCCCCAAAGCATGATGTTGCCAACCCCATGCTTCACAGTAGGTATGGTGTTCTTTGGATGCAACTCAGCATTCTCTCTCCTCCAAACACGACGAGTTGTGTTTCTACCAAACAGTTCTATTTTGGTTTCATCTGACCATATGACGTTCTCCCAATCCTCTTCTGGATCATCCAAATGCTCTGGCATGTACTGGCTTAAGCAGGGGGACACATCTGGCACTGCAGGATCTGAGTCCCTGGCGGCGTAGTGTGTTACTGATGGTAGCCTTTGTTACGTTGGTCCCAGCTCTCTGCAGGTCATTCATTAGGTCCCCCCGTGTGGTCCTGGGATTTTTGCTCCCCGTTCTTGTGATCATTTTGACCCCACGGGATGAGATGTTGCGTGGAGCCCCAGATCGAGGGAGATTATCAGTGGTCTTGTATGTCTTCCATTTTCTAATTATTGCTCCCACAGTTGATTTGTTCACACCAAGCTGCTTGCCTATTGCAGATTCAGTCTTCCCAGCCTGGTGCAGGTCTACAATTTAGTTTCTGGTGTCTTTGGTCTTCTCCATAGTGGAGTTTGGAGTGTGACTGTTTGAGGTTGTGGACAGGTGTCTTTTATACTGATAACAAGTTCAAACAGGTGCCATTGATACAGGTAATGAGTGCAGGACAGAGGAGCCTCTTAAAGAAGAAGGTACAGGTCTGTGAGAGCCAGAAATCTTGCTTGTTTGTAGGTGACCAAATACTTATTTTCCACCATAATTTGCAAATAAATTCTTTCCAGATCAGCCAATGTGATTGTCTGGATTTTTATTCTCATTTTGTCTCTCATAGTTGAGGTCTCCCTATGATGCCAATTACAGGCCTCTCTCATCTTTGTAAGTGGGAGAACTTGCACAATTGGTGGCTGACTAAATACTTTTTTGCCCCACTGTATATGTAAAGTGCTGCGTAAATTGATGGCGCTATATAAGTACCTGAAATAAATAAAAATGTCTAATTTTATCACACATCCCAAAAATAAGAGGATTCTTCCATGTTACAGGGGGCAGAATCTGTCCAGTGAAAATCTTTAACACTTGCATTGACTATTGTCGGCCATGTGACTATAATTTTAAAATTTAATTGAACTCGCCTGAAAATAACTGTTTATTTATTTCAGGTACTTATATAGCGCCATCAATTTACACAGCACTTTACATATATATTGTACATTCACATCAGTCCCTAACCCTCAAGGGGCGTACAATCTAAGGTCCCTAACCCTCAAGGGGCAAACAATCTAAGGTCCCTAACCCTCAAGGGGCGTACAATCTAAGGTCCCTAACCCTCAAGGGGTGTACAATCTAAGGTCCCTAACCCTCAAGGGGCGTACAATCTAAGGTCCCTAACCCTCAAGGGGCGTACAATCCAAGGTCCCTAACCCTCAAGGGGCGTACAATCCAAGGTCCCTAACCCTCAAGGGGCGTACAATCTAAGGTCCCTAACCCTCAAGGGGTGTACAATCTAAGGTCCCTAACTCACATTCATACATACACATACTAGGGACCAGGGGCGGACTGACAACTCATAGGGGCAATAGGGGATCATGGGGCCCCTGTGTCCTCGCCCGCACTCAAACCACACCCAAAAAAGCCTACGGTACCAGGGCATCTCATGGGGCCCCCCTACAGTGCCCGAGTTTCCTAATGGTCAGTCCGCCCCTGCTAGGGACAATTTGGACAGGAGCCAATTAACCTACCAGCATGTCTTTTGAGTGTGGGAGGAAACCCACGTAGGCACAGGGAGAACATGCAAATTCCAGGCAGGTGGTGCCGTGGTTGGGATTCGAACCAACCACCCGAGTACTGCCAGGTGGAAGTGCTCACCATTTAGCACTTCCACCCGGTGTGATAACTTTGTGAATTGAGCTTAGGCTGACGTGTATATAGATCAAAGGAACAGTTTTTTTTTTTTGTACACTCATTTGGGATTGGCTGAAAAGTCTGGCGAGTGTTTTCATGGTGGCTTTAGTCTTCTGACAGAGTTCTGCGTCTGATCCAGCCCTGTCTAGTCACCAATGGTCTCTGGAACTTGTAGTTCGCCAACAGCGATGGGACTGAAGTCGCCAAAACCGGAATGCGAATCCCAATCAATAAAATCTGATATAAGCTTTACATGTTAATGTAACAAAACTAATGTTCATCTTTTTTTTTTTAATCAGCAGCTTTATAAATAATTCATGATAAGTCTGCCTTGTTTAGACACTTCTGTTATAAGGTGACACCGCACTGTCCCTGCCTGCCAGTTCTTCTCTTGCATTGTCACACAGGCTTCCAATGGAGACTGAGAGTTTTTTTTTTTTTTTGCAGGGGTCCTTTTTTCAGGTGCACTTCCTATTATAGGGTGACAACACTGTCCTTGTCTCCCAACTGTGCTCTCATGTTGTCACCCTGTCACTTATCATTCCAATGGAGACTACAAGTGTTTTTTTGCTGGGGTCCTTGTTCAGGTGCACTTCTTATTATAGGGTGACAACACTGTACTTGTCTCCCAGCTATGTTCTCATGTTGTCACCCTGTCACTTATCATTCCAATGGAGACTACAAGTGTTTTTTTGCTGGGGTCTTTATTCAGGTACACTTCCTATTATAGGGTGACAACACTGTCATTGTCTCCCAACTGTGCTCTCATGTTGTCACCCTGTCACTTATCATTCCAATGGAGACTACAAGTGTTTTTTGCTGGGGTCCTTGTTCAGGTGCACTTCCTATTATAGGGTGACAACACTGTACTTGTCTCCCAGCTATGTTCTCATGTTGTCACCCTGTCACTTATCATTCCAATGGAGACTACAAGTGTTTTTTTGCTGGGGTCTTTATTCAGGTACACTTCCTATTATAGGGTGACAACACTGTCCTTGTCTCCCAACTGTGCTCTCATGTTGTCACCCTGTCACTTATCATTCCATTGGAGACTACAAGTGTTTTTTTGCTGGGGTCCTTGTTCAGATACACTTCCTATTATAGGGTGACATTATAGGGTGACAACACTATCTTTGTCTCCCAAATGTGCTCCTGCATTGTCAACCTGTCACTTAGCATTCCAATGAAGACTGCAACTGTTTTTTTTTTTTGCTGGTGTCCTTGTTATGGAACTTCCTTTTATAGGGTGACAACATTGTCTTTGTCTCCCAACTGTGCCCTTGTGTTGTCACCGTGTCACTTAGGATTCCAGTGGATACTGCAAGTGTTTTTTTTGCTGGGGTCCTTGTTCAGGCCCTTCCTGTTATAGGGCGACAATGCTGTCCTTGTGTCCCAACTGAGCTCTTGTGTTGTCACCCTGTCACTTAGGATTCCTATGGAGACTACAAGTGTATTATTTCTGGGGTACTTGTTCAGGTACTTCCTGCTATAGGGTGACAACGCTGTCCTTGTCTCCCAGCTGTGCTCTCATGTTGTCACTCAGTAACTTAGGATTCCAGTGGAGACTACAAGATTTTTTTTTGCTGGGGTCCCTTGTTCAGGCACTTCCTGTTATAGGGTGACAACACCGTCCTTGTCTATTAGCTGTGCTCCTGCGTTGTCACCCTGTCACTTCCGACGAAGACTACACGTGGTCATTTAAAGGCACCTTGTGCAGGTATGGTCGGCTGTTGTTACCAGCTGTCTCTGCGTCCCGTCTGTACACTCGCCTTGTCATCCTGTCACTTGGGCTTCCAATGGAGACTACAAGTGGTCATTTAAATACACATTACACCGGCATGGTCTGCCGTTGTCACTATTATAAAACCCACCCTGAGAAATGCCACGCAGCCACTGCTGGAGTGCCTGTAGACAGGAAGCGGTTGTAAAGAGGCTTCAGGAGATCAGCAGTATTTTTATGTAAAAAAAAAGGCAATTGTGTATGATACACGGTGCTTTAGCAAGCTAAAGTTAGATCTGCTTTAATAATCTCCCGTGCTTGGCAGGGGTTAATACCCGATGCAAACTCTCCAACAAAAGTGATTGTGTCTTATTATGCTGGAAACTTTTTTTTTTTTTTCTTAACTGTCACTGAAGCGTCGCTAATTATTACCCCAGTGTAAATGAGGTCACTTCCTATTAAGAGAACAAAACGCTTAGGCTCGCCTTGCCAATTCATACCATCTATTTTTCACACATCCTCTGCTTCTCTGAATTTCCCTTTTAATTTTGATTAAAAAAAAAAAAATCCACTCATTTATATTAGAGGAAAGTATAAACCAAACGCAAGTAATAGTTGGGCATTATGATCCAGATGAGCTTTTGTAATGTGTGGGCTTGTATGAGCGCCATGTGTTAGCGGAGGAACAATTAGGCAGCTGAATGCATCTTTAGAACAATCAGATACTTTTATTTAACGGAAGGAGAAAAAAAATAAAGGAAAATAAAAAAACATTTTGCAGCTCGTGTGCTGTTGTTAAAGTAGAACCCCGGGCAGATGTTACTCTATATATAAACATATATATATATATATATATATATATATTAAAATATGTATAAAAAAATGAATAAATACATATATATATATATATATATATATATTTATATATAGAGAGAGAGATTTTATATATAGACAGATAGAGAGATAGGTAGATATATAGATAGATAGATATCATATATATATATATATATATATATATATATATAAAAAATCTCTCTCTCTATCTATCTATCTATCTATCTATCTACCTATCTACCTACCTACCTACCTATCCATCTATCTATCTATCTATCTATCTATCTATCTATCTATCTATCTACCTACCTACCTACCTACCTACCTACCTACCTACCTACCTACCTATCTATCTATCTATCTATCTATCTATCTACCTACCTACCTACCTACCTACCTACCTACCTACCTACCTACCTATCTATCTATCTATCTATCTATCTATCTATCTATCTATCTACCTACCTACCTACCTACCTACCTACCTACCTACCTACCTATCTCTCTATCTATCTATCTATATTTTTTATATATCTTTATATATATCTATATATATATATACAGTGGGGATCGAAAGTTTGGGCACCCCAGCTAAAAATTTGTATTAATGTGCATAAAGAAGCCAAGGAAAGATGGAAAAATCTCCAAAAGGCATCAAATTACAGATTAGACATTCTTATAATATGTCAACAAAAGTTAGATTTTATTTCCATCATTTACACTTTCAAAATAACAGAAAACAAAAAAATGGCATCTGCAAAAGTTTGGGCACCCTGCAGAGTTAATATCTTGTACTGCCCCCTTTGGCAAGTATCACAGCTTGTAAACGCTTTTTGTAGCCAGCCAAGAGTCTTTCAATTCTTGTTTGAGGTATCTTTGCCCATTCTTCCTTACAAAAGTCTTCCAGTTCTTTGAGATATCTGGGCTGTCTGTCACGCACTGCTCTTTTAAGGTCTATCCATAGATTTTCAATGATGTTGAGGTCAGGAGATTGTGAAGGCCATGGCAAAACCTTCAGTTTACACCTCTTGATGTAATCCCCCGTGGATTTCGAGGTGTGTTTAGGATCATTATCCATTTGTAGAAGCCATCCTCTCTTTAACTTCAGCTTTTTCACAGATGGCATCAAGTTACCATCCAAAATTTGCTGAAATTGTATTGAATCCATTTTTCCTTCTACTCGTGAGATGTTCCCTGTACCACTGGCTGCAACACAACCCCAAAGCATGATTGATCCAACCCCATGCTTAACAGTTGGACAGATGTTCTTTTCATTAAATTCTGTGCCCCTTCTTCTCCAAACGTTCCTTTGCTCATTCCGGCCAAAAAGTTCAATTTTGACCTCATCGGTCACACAACTTGTTTCCAAAATGCATCAGGCTTGTCTATATGTTCATTTGCAAAGTTCAAACGATGATTTTTGTGGTGAGGACGTAGAAGAGGTTTTCTTCTGATGACTCTTCCATGAAGACCATATTTGTACAAGTATCTCTTTATAGTGGAATAGTGACCACAACTCCAGTGTCTGCCAGATCTTTCTGGAGGGATCGTGCAGTCAAACGTGGGTTTTGAATTGTTTTTCTTCTAGTGGGCCCTGTGCTCACTCCACTAGAGGATGTCGGGATGTGAAATCCTTGGACCCATTGTCAGACCCTACGCTGGTGCAGTGGGTCCTGGGTTCCTCCTGGTGCAGTGAGTCCTGGGTTCCTCCTGGTGCAGTGGGTCCTGGGTTCCTCCTGGTGCAGTGGGTCCTGGGTCCCTCCTGGTGAAATGGTCCCGGGTTCCTCCTGGTGCAGTGGGTCCTGGGTTCCTCCTGGTGGACAACAATGCTCGGCCTCATGTGGGGAGAGTATGCAGGCAGTTCCTGGAGGATGATGGAATTGATACCATTGAATGGCCCCCACGCTCGCCTGACCTAAATCCAATAGAACACCTCTGGGATGTCATGTTTCGATCCATCCAACGCTGCCAGGTTGCACCTCAGACTGTCCAGGAGCTCAGTGATGTCCTGGTCCAGATCTGGGAGGAAATCCCCCAGGACACCATCCATGGTCTCATTAGGACCCTCCCCCGACATTGTCAGGCATGCATACAAGCACATGGGGGCCATACAAACTACTGAGGAACAGTCTGAGTTGCTGCAATGAAATTTCTCCTAAATAGACTCACCTGTTGCATCATTTCTTCACTTTGATTTTCGGGGTGTCTTTGAATTCAGTCCTCTGTAAGTCGATTATTTTCATTTCCATCAAACGATGGGCCAGCCTTACGTTCCTATCACATTACACAGTCCATGTCAGGATAGAGATCCAGCAGGAGATTCTCCCCCATTGAGATCTGATGGGTTTTCAAAGTGTTCCTTTTTTTGAGCCTTGTATAATACCAATATAATAATAATAATAATAATTAAAAAAAATATATAATTATAAAGTCATCCTTGAGCTCCAGTCTAGTGATGCTGCCTAGGCTGAAATGATGTCATCAGTCTGCTACAGACAGGAGGAAGCATTTCCTCTGTCTCCTCTCCCCCAGCAATCGGGCTGTACATTGTAACTTTGTGCCGCGTTACAAGGCGAGAGGCTGCACCAGGGGGCTGATCTGTGTCAGACATTTGTGAATACAGCCAAGACCTGCACAGACACCAGAGTTTACATGATTGTGTTATCTCTGAGCCAACATCTTAATCTAGGAAGTAGAAGGTGGTCCTCGATGATGCTCGAACCAAGATGGTTCTGTATTTCTGGAGATAAGGGCATTTTCAGGGGGAGTAATGTGATCTCTGTTGACTTGAAGGAGCCCTTGGAAGCACCTATTTCCAGGTATGGCGGAACATGTGACTTACTCCCTTTCCTCCCACAATGACGTTTTCCAGCAACAAGATAAGTCACAACTGAGAGGGGAGGCCTTATAGAGAGCATGTTGCTGACATATTTTTAAACATAAATAGGTTGTATTAATAGATTAAATAGTTGAATTTACATAAAATTTTTATTATTATAGAATTTTAAATTGGACTGTAGAAAATACACCTGCTATTAATACAAATTGTAATTAGAATTGATTCTTTAGTCATTTTTTAGTTTTTCTTTTAGTATTTTATACATATTTAGATATACTCCCCTGTAAAGATTGTCGTAGATCAGACACTTGCGACCGCCGAAACGCATTTAATTTTTCTGGTGAATGTAAATTAAATTTTATTCTGGACTTTAGAGGTAGAATGGCACTTCTATTCTCAATCTTGTCTGGATACTTATAAATAAACATATCAAGACAGAGGGTACAAATTTTTTTCATACATAAAATATTTTATTTATTAATAGATTAATTAGGTCAATTTATAAATGTAATCACTGTATCTCAGGATATAAAGAGAGAGGATAAACATCTTTGTAAAATACTTATTATCAATCGATTCATTAGAACAGTTTAGAGATATTTATTTTATAAATATTTAGATATATTCATCTGTAAAGATTTATAAAATGTTTTCATAGATCAGACACAGATTTGTTTCTAGCCCTGAAGAAGGGGGAACCTGTGCCACCGCCGAAACGCGTTGAATTTTCCTGGTGAATGTAAATAAAATCTTATTCTGGACTTTACAGGTAGAATGACACTTCCATAAACATATCAAGATAAAGGGTGTTTTTTTAAATACGTAAAATAATTTTTTTTATTAATAGATTAATTAGGTTTTTATTAATAGATTCATTAGATCAATTTACAAATGTAATCACTGGATCTCAACATATAAAGATAGAGGAGAAGCATCTTTTTGAAATACTTTTTTATCAAGCGAATCGTTGGATCAGTTTAGAAATATCTAAATATTTTATAAATATTTAGATATATTCATCTGTAAAGATTTATAAAATGCTGTCGTAGATCAGACACAGATTTGTTTCTAGCCCTGAAGAAGGGGGAACCTGTGCCACCGCCGAAACGCGTTGAATTTTCCTGGTGAATGTAAATAAAATCTTATTCTGGACTTTAGAGGTAGAATGGCACTTCTATTCTCTACCTTGTCTGAATACTTGTATAAACATATCAAGATAGAGGATACACTTTTTTTTAATACGTAAAATACATTTTTTTATTACTAGATTAATTAGATCAATTTATAAATGTAATCACTGTATCTCAGGATATAAAAAGAGAGGATAAGCATCTTTTTGAAAACTTGTTATCAATCGATTCATTATAACAATTTAGAAACATCTAAATATTTGATAAATATTTAAATATATTCATCTGTAAAGATTTATAAAATGTTTTCTTAGATCAGACACAGATTTGTTTCTAGCCCTGAAGAAGGGGGAACCTGTGCCACCGCCGAAACACGTTGAATTTTCCTGGTGAATGTAAATAAAATCTTATTCTGGACTTTAGAGGTAGAATGGCACTTCTATTCTCGAGCTTGTCTGAATACTTCTATAAACATATTAAGATAAAAGATAAAAAATTTTTAAATACATAAAATACTTTTTTTTATTAATAGATTAATTAGGTCAATTTATAAATGTAATCACTGTATCTCAGGATATAAAGAGAGAGGATAAGCATCTTTTTTAAAACTTTTTATCAATTGATTCATTAGAACAATTTAGAAACATCTAAATATTTAATAAATATTTAAATATATTCATTTTTAAAGATTTATAAAATGTTGTCGTAGATCAGACACAGATTTGTTTGGAGCCCTGAAGAAGGGGGAACCTGTGCCACCGCCGAAACGCGTTGAATTTTCCTGGTGAATGTAAATAAAATCATTTTCTGGACTTTACAGGTAGAATGACACTTCCATAAACATATCAAGATAAAGGGTATACATTTTTTTAAATACATAAAATACTTTTTTTAATTAATAGATTATTTAGGTCAATTTATAAATGTAATAACTGAATCTCCACATATAAAGATAGAGGAGAAGCATGTTTTTTAAATACTTTTTTATCAATTGATTCGTTGGATCAGTTTAGAAATATCTAAATATTTTATAAATATTTAGCTATATTCATCTGTAAAGATTTCTATAATGTTGTTATAGATTAGACATATATTTGTTTCTAGCCCTGAAGAAGGGGGAACCTGTGCCACTGCCGAAACGCGTTGAATTTTCCTGGTGAATGTAAATAAAATCTTATTCTGGACTTTAGAGGTAGAATGGCACTTCTATTCTCTACCTTGTCTGAATACTTATATAAACATATCAAGATAGAGGATACACTTTTTTTTAATACGTAAAATACTTTTTTTTATTAATAGATTAATTAGATCAATTTATAAATGTAATCACTGTATCTCAGGATATAAAGAGAGAGGATAAGCATCTTTTTGAAAACTTGTTATCAATCGATTCATTAGAACAATTTAGAAACATCTAAATATTTAATAAATATTTAAATATATTCATCTGTAAAGATTTATAAAATGTTGTCGTAGATCAGACACAGATTTGTTTCTAGCCCTGAAGAAGAGGGAAACTGTGCCACCGACGAAACGCATTGAATTTTCCTGGTGAATGTAAATAAAATCATTTTCTGGACTTTACAGGTAGAATGAAACTTCTATTCGCTACTTTGTCTGAATACTTATATAAACATATCAAGATAAAGGATATACGCTTTTTTTAAATACATAAAATACTTTTTTTTATTAATAGATTAATTAGATCAATTTATAAATGTAATAACTGAATCTCCACATATAAAGATAGAGGAGAAGCATGTTTTTTAAATACTTTTTTATCAATCGATTCGTTGGATCAGTTTAGAAATATCTAAATATTTTATAAATATTTAGCTATATTCATCTGTAAAGATTTCTATAATGTTGTCATAGATTAGACATAGATTTGTTTCTAGCCCTGAAGAAGGGGGAACCTGTGCCACCGCCGAAACGCGCTCAATTTTCCTGGTGAATGTAAATAAAATCTTATTCTGGACTTTAGAGGTAGAATGGCACTTCTATTCTCTACCTTGTCTAAATACTTATATAAACATATCAAGATAGAGGATACACTTTTTTTTTAATACGTAAAATACTTTTTTTTATTATTAGATTAATTAGATCAATTTATAAATGTAATCACTGTATCTCAGGATATAAAGAGAGAGGATAAGCATCTTTTTGAAAACTTTTTATCAATCGATTCATTATAACAATTTAGAAACATCTATTTTATAAATATTTAGTTTATTCATCTGTAAAGATTTATAAAATGTTGTTGTAGATCAGACACAGATTTGTTTGGAGCCCTGAAGAAGGGGGAACCTGTGCAACTGCCGAAACACGTTGAATTTTCCTGGTGAATGTAAATAAAATCTTATTCTGGACTTTATAGGTAGAATTAAACTTCTATTCGCTACCTTGTCTGAATACTTCTATAAACATATCAAGATAAAGGATATACGTTTTTTTAAATACATAAAATACTTTTTTTTATTAATAGATTAATTAGGTCAATTTATAAATGTAATAACTTAATCTCCACATATAAAGATAGAGGAGAAGCATGTTTTTTAAATACTTTTTTATCAATCGATTCGTTGGATCAGTTTAGAAATATCTAAATATTTTATAAATATTTAGCTATATTCATCTGTAAAGATTTCTATAATGTTGTTATAGATTAGACATATATTTGTGTCTAGCCCTGAAGAAGGGGGAACCTGTGCCACTGCTGAAACGCGTTGATTTTTTCTGGTGAATGTAAATAAAATCTTATTCTGGACTTTAGAGGTAGAATGGCACTTCTACTCTCTACCTTGTCTAAATACTTATATAAACATATCAAGATAGAGGATACACTTTTTTTTAATACGTAAAATACTTTTTTTTATTACTAGATTAATTAGATCAATTTATAAATGTAATCACTGTATCTCAGGATATAAAGAGAGAGGATAAGCATCTTTTTGAAAACTTTTTATCAATCGAGTCATTATAACAATTTAGAAACATCTAAATATATAATAAATATTTAAATATATTCATCTGTAAAGATTTATAAAATGTTGTCGTAGATCAGACACAGATTTGTTTGGAGCCCAGAAGAAGGGGAAACCTGTGCCACTGCCGAAATGCGTTGAATTTTCCTGGTGAATGTAAATAAAATCTTATTCTGGACTTTAGTAGAATGGCACTTCTATTCTCTACCTTGTCTGAATGCTTCTATAAACATATCAAGATAAAGGATATACATTTTTTTAAATACATAAAATACTTTTTTTTATTAATGGATTAATTAGGTCAATTTATAAATGTAATCACTGAATCTCCACATATAAAGATAGAGGAGAAGCATGTTTTTTAAATAATTTTTTATCAATCGATTCGTTGGATCAGTTTAGAAATATCTAAATATTTTATAAATATTCTGTAAAGATTTCTATCATTTTGCCGTAGATCAGACACCGATTTAATTATAGCCCTGAAGAAGGGGGAACCTGTGCCACTGCCAAAATGCGTTTAATTTTTCTGGTGAATGTAAAAAAATCTTGTTCTGGACTTTATATGTAGAATGGCAATTCTATTATCCACCCTGTCTGAATACTTATATAAACATATCAAGATAGAGGATAAGTGTGTTTTTTTAAATAAATAAAATACTGTTTTCTATTAATAGATTAATTAAATCAATGTACAAATGTAATAAATGCATCTAAACATATCATGATACAGGATAAATAGGTTTTATTAAATAGATAAAATTGTTTTTTTTATTACTTGATTAAATAGATTATTTTACATAGAACGTTTATTATTGTTGAACTAAAAATTGTATTGTAGAAAATATACCCAGTATTAATATAAATTTTAATTATTATTGACTCATTAGTCATTTTTAGTTTTATTGTTAGCTTTTTCTTTTAAGTATTTTTCATGTAAATGTATTCTCCTGGTAATATTTGTACAGTATAATGTTGTTGTAGACCAAAGACCAATTTGTTTATAGCCCTAAAATAAAGGGAGGCCCTTGCAACCCCCAAAAATGCATTGGATTTGCCCTGGTAAAAATAAATAAAATCTCATACTGGACTTTATAATTGGAATCCTGCACCTCACCTGCATGTTTCTCTAAACATATCACAACAGAGAATACGTTTTATTAAATAGATATAATAGTTTTTTCATTAAGAATAAATAGACTCATTTAAATAGAATTTTTATTCTTGTAGAGTTATAAATTGGATTTTAGAAAATACACCCAGTGTGAATATAAAATTTAATTAATATTGGCTCATTAGTCATTTTTAATTTTAATTTTTAGTTTTTATCTTTTAGTGTTTTTCAAATATTTAGATATACTCACCTGTGAAGATTTCTATAATAGTGTTGCAAGCCAGACACCAATGTGTTTATAGCCCTAAAGAAGGGGGACCCTTGCAACGAAATGCGTTGAAATTTCCTGGAGGATGTAAATTAAATCTTGAATGTAAAATAAAATGTGGAATTTTATACTTGGAGTGGGACTTCTATGCTGTATCTCATGTGCATGTTTCTCTGAAGATATTACAATAAAGGATATGTTTTATTAAATAGATATAATATATATATTTTTTTAATTGATAAATGAAATAACTAATGATTAATTTACTGTACATACAGTACAGTGTTTATTATTGCAGAGTTATAAATTGGTCTGTAAAAAATATACAGAGTATTTATATGGAATATACTTAGTATTAATATGGATTTTAATTATTACTGACTCATTTGTTATTTTTTTATTTTTGTATTTTAATTTTTTTTATTTTCTTGTAGTGTTTTATACATTTTTATAAACATTTAGATAGATTCACTTGTGAAGATTTTTACGATATTGTTGTAAGCTCTACACCGATTTGTTCAGCTTGGTGCAGCTTCCGAAACGCGTTGCTGTTTTCTGGTGACTTTAAATCAGATCTCATTGTGGACTTTTTAAAGCGGATCTGCACCCGACCCACCTCCTGTTTTTTTTTTTTAACCCTGCTCACCTTAAGGGGGTATCTGCAGATTTTAAATACTCGCTCATCCAGTGGATCCAGCGTTGTCCCGTTGAGATCCTCTACCCCCTAGACACAGTTCTGTCCTGCGCCGCCATGTTCTTTCTGACGTCATCGAGAGGCCACCCCAGCTCTTCATGGTTCAGCGGGCGGGCCTTCCAATGATGCACCAATAGGCCCGCCCCCCTCATTATGTCTATGGAAGGCTATGCCTCCTGGGATATTTCACATGCATCCCCCGGGTGGTACATTGGGCAGTGTATAAAAATGGACTGAAGGGCTTCACTGTATGGGGAGCTGCCTTCACCTGCCATACACCATTTAGGAACCCTGGATTTTGGACCTTTGTGCCTCATCTGTCAATTTTCATTTATTGTCATTCTATACATATTTTTTATATTGCCCCTTCCCCCCCTCCTTCCTTCATTTTATATTGACCATCCATTACATTTTATTAATTTATTTTTTAAAGTTTGGACCCTTCCCAGCGCCAATTTGTTCTTTTTTCTCTAACTATCGGGCAGTGTGCATGTCCTTCGTCTAAGGCCTTAGGCGAATGATGTGCATGGGAAGGCGGGGCCAGACTTTTTTGAAAAAAAAAAAGTGCTACACCTGTTGAGTGGAAGAGGGGAGGTGGAGTGGAGGGAATTAGTGGAAGAGGGTGGAGGCAGGGGCGGACTGACCATTTGGAAACACAGGCACTGCCCGAGGGCCCAGGGTCAGTAGGGGGACCCATGAGATGCCCCTGGTACCTTTTTCATCGGCTTTTTTGAGTTTGGGCAAGGACACAGGGGCCCCATGATCCCCAATTGCCCAGGGGCCCCATGGGTTGTCAGTCCGCCCCTAGGTGGAGGTCCGCTTTAAGTAGCATAGCATTTACATTCTCTATCTAGTCTGCATGTGTCTTTGAACACAAGAAAAACAAGTGAGTTGTATTAAATAGATATTTATTTTATTATCGGTAGATTAATTCGATTAGCGTACGCACAATTTTTTTTTTTTGGGGGGGGGGCAAGAAAACAAAATGTCAAAACTATACCCTCACTGGCCACACTGGTAACACAAATTGCTAATCAGCCATTCACATGGCAGCAACTCAATGCATTTAGGCATCTAGACGTGGTGAAGACGACTTGGTGAAGTTCAAACCGTGTATCAGAATGGGGAAGAAAGGGATTTAAGTGTCTTTGAACGTGGCATGGTTGTTGGTACCAGACGGGCTGTTCTGAGTATTTCAAAAACTGCTGATCTGGGATATTCACACACAACCATCTCTAGGGTTTACAGAGAATGGTCCGAAAAAGAGAAAATATCCAGTGAGCGGCAGTTGTGTGGAGGGAAATCCAGACTCATCAGACCAGGCAACGTTTTTCCAATCTTCTGTTGTCCAGTTTTAGTGAGTCTGTGTGAATTGTAGCCTCCGTTTCCTGTTCTTAGCTGACGGGAGTGGCAGCCGATGTGGTCTTCTGCTGCTGTAGCCCATCTGCTTCAAGGTTGGACATGTTTTGTGTTCAGAGATGGTAGTCTGCATACCTTGACTGTAACGAGTGGTTGTTTGAGTTACTGTTGCCTTTCTATCATCTGGAACCAGTCTGCCCATCCTCCTCTGACCTCTGCAATCAACAAGGCATTTTCCTCCACTCACTGGATATTTTCTGTTTTTCGGACCATTCTCTGTAAACCCTAGAGATGGTTGTGTGTGAAAATTCCAGTAGATCAGCAGTTTTTTAAATACTCAGAGCAGCCCGTCTGGCACCAACAACCACGCCACGTTCAAAGTCTTCCCCAGTCTGATGCTTGGTTTGAATTTCAGTGCTCTTCACCACATGTAGATGCCGAAATGCATTGAGTTGCTGCCATGTGATTGGCTGATTCGCAATTTGAGTTACCGAGCAATTGAACAGGTATATTTAATAAAAATGCCGGTTTGTGTTTACCATAGTGGTTTACATGCCATGACACTTTCACCTCCTACCCCCAACCTGGAGCCCCCTCAGACCAGCCCGTCTGGCACCAACAACCATGCCATGTTCAAAGTCTTCCCCATTCTGATGCTCGGTTTGAATTTCAGCGAGTCGTGTAGATGCCTAAATGCATTGAGTTCCTGCCATGTGATTGGCTGATTAGCAGAGCACTGGGTAAAGCTTGTAGGAGGAGTTTTCATTCTGCTCTAGGAGGATGCAGAACCCCTGACCTCTGTCTAGAGAGTGCCGATTGGCCCTGTGCTGATCACATGCGCTCTCCCAAAAAAAAAAAATCAACTCTCTAGCAGTATACAGCAAACTGAGCATGTGCAGAGTGTCTCCACACCATATAGCAGGCCATAGATGGGTCGAACATCGGTCGATTTAAAAATCGGTTGTTCGATCGGCCGACGTTACCACCAACGTTAAAAAAATTGGCCAACTTTCGACTGTCTATGGCCGGCATTAACCCCATAACTTCTGCAGAGACAGGGGAGCACACCATACAATGTGACAGCAATACAAATACATTATTTGGATTACAATGTTTTTATTCGGATACAAATGGATACATTTGTTGCAACTGCAAGACTTTTCATATGAAATATAATAGCAGACTGGACTTCCAGTTCGTAGGAAGGATTCAGGTGTCTCCACTCCTATCATCGATTCACTTTAGCAGAATAAAATTTCTTCTTCTTCTTCTTGCATGTCCTGGCTCATGCGCAGATTTTTTATCGCTAAAACGATCAGCCAATTTGCCCATCATTGCTGGGAAAATCGGCCGATCGTCAAAATCAGCCGCAAATTTTCCAACATGACCAATAAAAAAAAGTGCAAAAATCCCGAAAAACGGCCGACCAATTAACCCACTAACGGTGCAAAAATCGGCCGATTTTCAACCCGTCTATGGTCTAAGCAGGAGATAAGAGGTGGACACTGGAAGAAGGGGAGGATCAGAGAGAGACAGGATCAAACAGCCTTTTTCCACAATGCGGAGGATTAACCCCTCAGGTTCCACAGTGAACACAACAAGCACGCTTTACTGCACCTACAGACTGATTTTACTGTTGTGGGTTTAGTAACACTTTAAGCGCGCCTACCCCCCTTTTTGAATCTTGAAAACTGACGATGCATCCGTTCACCGCTGAGGTTCAGGACGTCTTCAGGGCCCACAAATTCCAAGTACAAACCAGGGGCGGACTGACCATTTGGAAACTCGTGCACTGCTCGATGGACCCCGGTCAGTAGGGGGCCCCATGAGATGCCCCTGGTACCTTTTTCATAGGCTTTTTTGAGTTTGGACAAGGACACAGTGGCCCCATGATCCCCTATTGCCCGGGGGCCCCATGAGTTGTCAGTCCGCCCCTGGGACAAACCATCAAATCCCACCACGATCCAGGAATCAAGGACACTCGGCAGGTTGGCGTTATAGTAGCATAAGAAATATCTAAATATTTAATATATATAAATATGTAAATATTTCACCCTTATGTTTTTTGGGGGTTTTTTTTGCTTCTGTTTTTCTTAAAAAAAAAAAGAAAAAAAAAAGGGAAGATGCAGAAAGATATTGTAGCAAACAAAGGGTAATTGTTGGAGCCCAGATGTTGCTTATGCACAACAAGCAGGTTACAACGTTCCCACAGAGCTGATGAGCCCAATCAGTGCAATGATTAAAAATTGATTTTGTCCCTGTAATTACAGTATGTAAACTACTTAGCTTGGATTGCAAAGGAAGTGATTTTCTAATTACGTATATACTCTGGTGTCTAATGATTGGTTTTTTGAAGTAATGAAGAGAGAGGCCTAACGACTCCTTGGTGCTCTGTTGTTTAAGAAAGACCATCTTTAGAGTAAGCAGACAGAAGACAAAGACTTTTTCAATTGAATTCTCAACACTGTTAATGTGAGCGAGGAGTTGCTTATTAAAGAGACAGGAGGAGAGGAGACCTGGAGGTGCTTTTTATCGCCACTCCGAAGAATAAACCTCATTCGGGTTCAGAGCCAGGTCTGTCAACTGCTGGCGGCCGAAGGGTTGATGATACCGGGCAACCAGGCTTGGGATCCGGTCCGTGGGGCCTGGTCGCTGACCTCACTTTTCTCAGCTGTGGTTAGACAATAAAGTCTGGTCGCAGAGCCAACCCCCAGACTGCTGATTGGATAATGAAAAAAAAAAAGAGCCAAACCCCCCCCAGCCTGCTGATTGGACAATGAAAAAAGAGAGCCAACCCCCAGACTGCTGATTGGACAATGAAGAAAGAGAGCCAACCCCCACACTGCTGATTGGACAATGAAAAAAGAGAGCCAACCGCCAGACTACTGACTGGACAATAAAAAAAAAAAAAAGCCAACGCCCAGCCTGCTGATTGGACAATGAAAAAAGAAAAGAGCCAACCCCCAGACTGCTGATTGGACAATGAAAAAAGAAAAGAGCCAACCCGCAGACTGCTGATTGGACAATGAAAAAAAAAAAGAACCAATGCTCAGCCTGCTGATGCTGATTGGACAATGAAAAAAAAAGAGCCAACTTGCAGACTGCTGATTGGACAATGAAAAAAAAAAGAGCCAATGCCCAGCCTGCTGACTGGACAATGAAAAAAAAGCCAACCAACAGACTGCTGATTGGACAATGAAAAAAAAACAGCCAACGCCAAGCCTGCTGATTGGACAATGAAAAAAAAACAGCCAACAGCCGGTCTGCTGATTGGACAATGAAAAAAAAGAGCCAACCCCTAGTCTGCTGATTGGATAATGAAAAAAATAGCCAACCCCCAGACTGCTGATTGGACAATGAAAAAAAAGAGACAACACCCGGTCTGCTGATTGGACAATTAAAAAAAAGAGCCAGCCCCCAGACTGCTGATTGGACAATGACAAAAAAGAGCCAACCCCCAGACTGCTGATTGGACAATGAAAAAAAAAGAGCCAACACCCGGTCTGCTGATTGGACAATTAAAAAAAAGAGCCAACCCCCAGACTGCTGATTGGATAATGACAAAAAAAGAGCCAACCCTCAGACTGCTGATTGGACAATGAAAAAAAAGAGCCAACCCCCAGACTGCTGATTGGACAATGAAAATAAAAAGCCAATGCCCAGACCGCCGATTGGAGAATGAAAAAAAGAAGCCAATGCCCAGACTGCTGATTAGACAATGGAAAAAAAAGAGCCAACCCCCATCCTGCCGATTGGACATTGAAAAAAAAAGCCAACACCCAGACCTTTGATTGGACAATGAACAAAAAAGAGCCAACCCCCAGACTGCTGACTGGACAATGAAAAAAAAAAAACAACACCCAGTGGTCACAGAGCCAATCCCAAGGCTGCTGGTTGGACAATGAAAGAAAAGAATTTGTCATTCTGTTTAGCCAGTTTTGTGAAGCAACCTGATCGCTGACCTCGCTTTTCTCAACTGCAGTTAAGCAATAAAGTCTTTCCACAGAGCCAACAGCCAGCCTGCTGATTGGACAATGAAAGAAAAAAGGATTTGTAATTCTGTCTGGCCAGTCTTGTGAACCAGAAAGCACACCCTGATCACTGACCTCACTTTTCTCAGCTGCAGTTCAGCAATAAAGTCTGGTCACAGAACCAACCTCCAGCCTGCTGATTGGACAATGAAAGAAAAGGATTTGCTATTTTGTTTTGCCAGCCTTGCAAACCAGACAGCACAGACTGGTCTCTGACCTCACTTTTGTCAACAACAGTTAAGTAACAACATCTGGTCACAGAGCCAACCCCCGACCTGATGATTGGACAAAGAAAGAAGGGAGTTTGTAATTCTGTTTAGCCAGTCTTGCGAACCAGACAACACACCCTGGTCACTGACCTCACTTTTCCCAGCTGAATTTATGCAATAAAGTCTGGTCACAGAGCCAATTCCTGGCCTGCTGATTGGACAATGAAGGAACAGCACTGCACTGATGAGGTAAAGCATGATGAAACAAGAAATACGGAGTGGATATACAGATTTCTAGACTGCTGCATCAGCTAAAGGATTTGCGATGCTGTTTAGCTAGTCTCACAATCCAGACAGCACAGCCAAAGGGTTAAGCTCACTTTTTTAACTGCACCTAAGCAGTAAAGTCTCCTCCCGGACCTATTTCCAGTCTGCTGGTTGGGCAGTGAAGGAGCAGCACTAAGGATTGACCATTATGAGGCTCCCCCTGCTCTCCTGCATGTAAGCTGCCAGTGTTAGACTTAAAGCACTACGCAATGTAGAAGAGTTTGCAGTCTGTGATCATGTTTTATATACACACTAGATATGTGTGCAACATGAATCCTGGCCAGAAAGATGAACTCTAAACACATGCGTGTTACAGAAAAGAACAAAACAGGGCACCTGGGGCGGACCGACAACTTATGGGGCCCCCAGGGAATAGGGATCATGGGGCCTCTGTGTCCTCACCCACGCTCAAACCACACCCTATAAAAGCCTATGAAAGATACCAGGGGCATCTCATGGGGCCCCCTACTGACCCTGGACCCTCGGGCAGTGCCCAAGCACCTGAATGGTCAGTCCGCCCCTGCAGGGCACACTCTCCTCGAGCATTACCAGGATAATATGAAATGTATTATACAAATACAAATGCATACTCAGAAGCCTAAAAAGTCATAAAAACAGAGACAAGGAGTCAAAGGATGCCAGTCGTGGACAGCATAGGTCCTCGGGTAAAGGACTAACGCGTTTCGGGAGTCAAACTCCCTTCCTCAGAGCCGCTTATGGTGGCAGGCAGTACAATGGGTGCTTTATCGTGCATTAACACAATGCAAAGGTGTGAACGGGCCAAAGGACTCTTATCGTTGCATTTCTGCTTGATGCGTTTTGCCTTGAAACTGGTGGAAAGGCATCAAAATGCATTGCAATGCATGTATTGAGACCTGCAACAATGCATGTCAATGCGGCATAACGCATATATGCACCATGACATGTGTCAACGCACATTGATGTATGTTATGGAAGTTGGGACTTCCCATACAACTCTTGCAATCTATTAAGATGGACAGCAACACAAGTTAACACATCAAGAAGAACATATTCACCATGACACCATAACATTTGTCAAGGCGCATTGATATCCATTATGGCATGCGTTGACATCCAATACAATGCATTGCAATGCATGTTGAATATGCATGCATCTGTCCAGTCTGAACCCAAAAGTTTGCTAGTGTTGTCCAGCTAAAGAGCTGAGGGCAGGGGACTCCCTGCTTCGTTCTGCAGCTGCATGTAGAGAAGAGGATGGGGATGCTTGTGACATCTTTGACCTAATATGGCTATTCAAGTTCATTGACCTTGACCTCATATGGCCATGTGCCCATATTAGGTTGATGATGTCATAAGCACCCTCGCCCCTGTGTGCATGTTCACTGTGGGGAAGAACAAAAAAGAAAAAAGAAGCGCACCAACCTTGCGCATTACCTCAGTAACCAAAATTTATTAAATAAAAGAATGGTACTCACAAACAGCGAATAAAAACAGGCATGTCAGTCCTCAAAGGGACTTTAAAGGCAAGATGAAAATGCGAATCCCATCATGGAGGAAGCCACTCAGTACAGCTGACGCGTTTCGAAGGACAAGCCTTCTTCCTCAGAGCTCACTGTGGAGCAGAGCGGGGAATCTCCCGTCCGGCAGCTCATTGGCAGTTCAGCAATAATAGCTAACTTCCTAGTTTGGACAAATTTGGGTTCAGACTGAATCCAAGATCATCACTAGTGACAATGTGCCTCATTGTACTCCCTGGATGGTATTGGGAATCTGTAGTGGGAGTGTCTTGGGCTGCTACCTGGATGGTAGTGGGAATCTGTGGTGGGAGTGTCTTGGGCTGCTACCTGGATGGTAGTGGGAATCTGTGGTGGGAGTGTTTTGTACTGCTCACTGGATGGTTTTGGGGATCTGTAGTGGGAGCATCTTGGGCTGCTAGCTGGATGGTAGTGGGGATCTGTAGTGGGAGCATCTTGGGCTGGTTGCTGGATGGTAGTGGGAATCTGTAGTGGGAGCATCTTGGGCTGCTCCCTGGATGGTAGTGGGAATCTGTAGTGGGAGCATCTTGGGCTGGTTGCTGGATGGTAATGGGAATATGTAGTGGAAGCGTCTTGGACTGCTCGCTGGATGGTAGTGGGAATCTGTAGTGGGAGCATCTTGGGCTGCTCCCTGGATGGTAGTGGGAATCTGTAGTGGGAGCTTCTTGGGCTGCTCCCTGGATGGTAATGGACATATGTAGTGGGAGCATCTTGAGCTGCTCACTGGATGGTATTGGGAATCTGTAGTGGGAGCATCTTGGGCTGGTTGCTGGATGGTAATGGGAATATGTAGTGGGAGCGTCTTGGACTGCTCGCTGGATGGTAGTGGGAATCTGTAGTGGGAGCATCTTGGGCTGTTCACTGGACGGTAGTGGGAATCTGTAGTGGGAGCATCTTGGGCTGCTCCTTGAAT
Organism: Staurois parvus; assembly: GCF_062004578.1. Classification (NCBI taxonomy): domain Eukaryota; kingdom Metazoa; phylum Chordata; class Amphibia; order Anura; family Ranidae; genus Staurois; species Staurois parvus. Next base: position 1,874,219 of record NW_028319410.1, read on the forward strand.
GGTAGTGGGAATCTATAGTGGAAGCGTCTTGGACTATTCACTGGATGGTAGAGGGGAATCTGTAGTGGGAGAATCTTGGACTGGTTGCTGGATGGTAATGGGAATCTGTAGTGGGAGAATCTTGGACTGGTTGCTGGATGGTAATGGGAATTTGTAGTGGGAGAATCTTGGACTGCTCACTGGATGGTAGTGGGAATCTATAGTGGGATCGTCTTGGACTGCTCGCTGGATGGTAGTGGGAATATGTAGTAGAAGCATCTTGGGCTGCTTGCTGGATGGTAATGGGAATATGTAGTGGGAGCATCTTGAGCTGCTTGCTGGATGGTAATGGGAATCTGTAGTGGGAGCATCTTGAGCTGCTCCCTGAATGGTAGATGGAATCTATAGTGGGAGCATCTTAGGCTGCTTGGATAGTAGAGGGAATCTATATTGGTGATGTGAATTTTGAGCCTCTGGACCTTATGTATGTATGACCCTTTATGAGACTGGATAGGATTCAGGTTAGGAATATCCCTTTAGGGAGCTATCTACATATGTGAGGGTTGGTGCTCATAGATTCCTGTGAGGGGAGTTAATCCTGGGTTAGGTGGAGGAAGACTATGTTGTGATTCTTTAATATGATTTTAATAGCTGCCAGAATGAGTGATCATGGGGGGAGGGGGGTTTTCCATAAAGTCTCATTTTTCCTGAGGAAAAATATACCATGAAAACGCATTGGGACAAGAAGATTTGTATCCAATATGGATGTTGATCGCTGGATATATGCAGCTTAAAAATATGAC